>NC_141543.1:109915000-110075000 GCF_021556685.1 Rattus norvegicus
CTACCCATAGAGCAGGACATGTCAGCTAGAGACTCGTGTTTAGTGCTTTATGCCCCAACCACTGCCCGCCACCCCCTGCAGCTCAAAATTTGCTTTTTCCTCTTTTCCCTCTGCTAAGCCAACATCTGGGTTTGCCATTGAGAGTGCTACCCTGGCTGACAGATTCGCTGCCAGCTGCTGGCTACTGGAATGCACAAGGGCTGACTTAATTCAAAGCACACGCAACCACAGAGCCCCTACCCCCATCCCTCTGGCTGAGGATACCACATGATGTCACTTCCCCCTAGAGGAGCCTGAAAAAACAATCCCAGTGTACCCAGCAGAAGGGGATGGAAAAGACCTAGGTGGGGGGAGTTGGCGTCACTGGTGATGAACCAAAGACGATGAGCTGTGATTGCATTTTGACCATCACAACTGCCCGGAGACAGAAACAGAGGCTGGGCTGTCCTGGTACTATCCATCCTCTCTAGGAGGGAAGTTGCTAGAAACTCTGGAGGTGACCGCCATGGCAAAAGGCAACTAGAGGATTCGACATACTCCACAGATATCAACTGTGGCAGAAGAGCCATGGTTCTCCCTCCCGAGGTGCTCCGGTCTGTCCCCTGGGTCACCAACACATGGGCCATTGAGCCCTAAGGGCATGTTCATAAATCCAGTGTGTGTGTGTGTGTGTGTGTGTGTGTGTGTGTGTGTGTGTGTGTGTGTGTAAGGGGGCTGGAGAGTGGTTATAGCACTGGCTACTCTTCCAGAGGTCCTGAGTTCCAATCCCAGCAACCACATGGTGGCTTACAACCATCTGTAATGAGATCTGATGTCCTCTTCTGGTGTCTCTGAAGACAGCTACAGTGTACTTACATATAATAAATAAATCATGGGAGGGGGGATCTCACTATGTAGCTACGTAGCTTTGGCTAGCCTAGAATTCACTATGTAAACTAGGCTAGCCTTGAACTCACAGAGATCTACCTGCTTCTGCCTCCCAAGTGCAGGGATTAAAGGTGTACACCACCACATCCAGCTTGTCAACAACTTTAGATTTTGATGGTGTCCTTAGCAACATCATCGTGGAAGCCCCTTGAGAATCTAAAGACATACTATGCCTGTAGTCCATTGAAGGGTCATAACCGGAAAGAAAGCTGCCTACAAGTCTTCCTTGTTGGAGTCTTGTGGGCCACCTGCTCTTGGAATGTTCCCATATGCTGTGTGAATATTTAAGCCCTAAGGACAGGCTTCCACTTAGTTCCCTCTCTGGGGTGTGAGCTTCCCACACGGAGCACAGATGGCTCTGTAGCTATCAACACCTGTCTTCTGAGGCTGGAAAGATTCACTCAGGATCACCAGAGGGTCACAAGGAGGCCACCCCATCCTTTAGGGTCCTTCTGTGACATGGGGCCAGCAAGGTCCTAGAGAAAACCTGTCAGTTTAACTCAGGGTCGCTTTTCCTTCTTGGAGAGGTGGAATGGAAGCCTTGCCGAGCTTCTGTCTTTGCCGAGAGCAGCCAGCCAGAATCTCCATGGCTTGCGGGACTCCCTGATGCTACAACTAGATTGGGTGAACCGAAGACAGAAGATGGTGATACATTGTTTTAAGGCTACTGGCCTTGAGGTGGGAGAATCCCCCATGGAAAGACCTCCCTCATCCCATTGGATACAAATGCGGTAACTTTAGGCCCAGCTGCAGAAGTCCCACTAAGGTCAGCCGCTCCACTTCTTTGTTTCTTGGGAGAGTTCTTGCCAATCAGTTCAGGGGGATTAGAAAAGAAACATCTCTCTCTCTCCCAGAGTAAACAAGACCTTGTGAGGTTCTAGTGGCTTTCTTCAGTCTGTTCAGGGTGGGGGTGGGGCACTATAAGGTCTCTTTATTAAGCTAGCCCAGAAAACAGTGTGTCATGGTCTTTTCCTTTACATACTCACTTCAGCTAGCAAAGTGCCAATTCCACCCATAACTAGACCCTGAGGCTGCCCCTTGGGATCAGTTTCTTGTCTCTTTAGGGAGGGCCTCACAGTACCTATAACTGGTTAGCCAGGCTGCCTGACCATTGAATTTGTCTTGAACTATGAAAATCAGTCTGGACAAGAACTTCTGCCCCAATTCTATACCCTCAGCTGGGGACATAGGACCAGACACACCATTCCTGTCACAGGAATTCCTATGACAGTTGCCATCAGATGGTTACAGTGTTCAGGATGCTGTCTTTGAATTGCTGTGGGACCTGAGTGGGGCTATGGAGGGCATGGGGAAGACCGCTTGGATGGCCCTCCCTTGTTCCTCAGAGTGGGCTGACTTCACTGGCTGGAGGAACCACTGGGGGATAGGGATGGGGAATAGAGAGGCTGTGTCCTGGGGCCCTAAGACCTACTCTGGCTCCCAGGTCAGCATGAGGAGGTAAAGTTATGGGTGACTTGCCAGGTGTCCCAAGGGATGAAAGGCTGGTTTGGCGCTCACAAGTCCTCAGGTACCAAGGATTCCAGCTCTACCTGCTGTCTCCGGCCTTAAGTGACCACCCTTCCCACTGCTGTGACCTCACGGTGACCCTCCCCAGATGGCTGAGATCGTCCACTGAACTCTGCCCTGCCCTGTCTGCTCCACACCCAGCCACTCTGGTTAGTGAAAGGAAAAAAAAAAAAAAAAGACCTTCCCCAAATCCCTTTTGTCTCATTTCCCTAAAAGGGAAAAGGGGGCTGTCATCCAGTAATTAGAAACAGACCCGTGCTGGTGAGCAGGATTCCGCACTGCCTCCCTGCATCAGCAGCCGAGACCAGCCCCTCCCACAGAAACCCCCAAATCTGATCATCTGTCCCCTCATGGGCAGCAACTGCGCTTCTTGGGGAGTGTGAAACCGAACTGGGCTCCAGCCTTGGGGTAGGGCTAAGCCTACTCAGGATGAGGTCATGACCTGTTCATCCACAACAACCCAGGCCGAGGAGAGCCCATGGGTGTGGCTGAGGGTGAGGGAGGAGGGGGATGGGGTTCCAAGACTCTGACCAAAGGACTGCGGGGCACTCAGCTCTGGGCCACACCACCCATGGACTGGTGCCTGGGAATGTGCCAGGCTTGCCTAGCAGCAGGCTCCCTGCCCACCGCTCAGATTCTAGCACGCTCACACGCACAGGAGGGCGGCTGTCCGCTAGATGCCCGTCTCCATGGAGACCAGTTTTCCCATCTCCATTTCCTGCCCATTCCTCTAGCTCTTCTCAGGGAGGGCGATGGCACATCTATACGAGCGAGTGAGCAGAAGCAAGCTACAAGCATTCTCGGCCCAGCCCACCAGCTGCCTCGTGACCCCCCCACCCCCAGGACCCTGGCTCTATGCTAGGCCTGGTGGAACCAAGCCTCCGCCCTGCAACCCTTCCTTTCCAGCTGTGGGCCAGCAGGATCCTATGCCAAGGCCTTAAGTGCGGCCCTTCCCATTCACGTGCCGCTGAATCATTTGAAAAAAATTCATCCCACTCCTCCTGGGAGGGTTCGCTGAGAACAGTGTGGCTTTGTGGAGGAGGCTGCTGCTCGGCAAATTTCTCCGCCAAGAAGCCAAGGGCCTCACGGGAGCCAAGCTCAGCCCTGTAAATTTCGAAGCCGGGGAAGCTGGGCAGTACAGAGCACTGCAGAGAAAGCCTAGAAAGATCCCTCTGCCGACCCCTGTAAGCCGTCTGTCTTCCGACAGCACTGAGGAAAAGGGGTTGAGTGACGACAGCAGAGGCAGATAAGGATCTTCACTGGGTGGCTATGGACAGACGGACGGACAGACAGATGGATGGACTGGCGGAGAGAGCAGTCATCTTTCTTTGTTCGCTCCTTTCCCAGAAACAAACCTGGGATTGACCAGACCTTTGGCCCTCTGCTTTAGTGCTCAGTGCTGACGATCCTGGGCCTTTGAGTGGGACATAAAGGCATGGGGCTGTGAGCAGAGCCAACGTGCCGTGTCTGAGGAGACACAGCAGGATGCAGGTTCCCATTCCCCAGGCCCTCATCAGTAGAGCCCCACCCCAAGCCACCGAGTATGGACGGACATTCAGGAGAGCTCTCAAGTGTCCACACAGGTGGTCTAGGGGAGCAGCTTTCCCAGCCTGGATCTCTGAAGACTGGTTGGAGACCAGTCTGGTCTCAGAGTCTGAACTGACCTCTTGCCGTTATCTACTTGTTGGAGGGGACAATACAAGTTAGAGAGGGTCCCCATCTCACTCCCAAACTCACGCCCCTTTTCTAAACATATCCTCTCCCTGGTATGGAGTCCTGGGTGCTGCTGTTGGCGTGTGTGTGTGTGTGTGTGTGTGTGTGTGTGTGTGTGTGTGTGTGTGTGTATGCGCTAGCCATGCAGGTGGTTAGGTGGGGAGAGGGGCCTGAGCCAAGCGTGCCTCAGTGGATCGTCCTGGTCTGGTTCAGCCAGTGTGAGCGGTGAGCGGTGCCAGCACCTGCGTCTCTCACCCTGTGGACATTCTGGGCATGCCCCAACCTGTGGACAGTGGCATTGCTGTTGTCCCACAAACCTCTTGGGCACATAGAGTTCCTGTCCACCACTTGGTCAGCCCTAGGGACTTTTCCGAGGACATGTACGTTGGAGAAAATGTACAGGGCAGACACACAGGAGAGAGCTTGATGAAAAGGATTCTGAGGAGAATGGAGATAGAATGGCCAGAATGAAGGTTCTGTCCCCCGCCCTGTGTGGTACAGAGACACAAAGCCAGGGAGCAGCTCTGGTATACACAGTGCTCTGAGGAGGTGCAGGGCAAGAACCTAAGGGTGCTTCAGGAGACTTCGTGGAGAATAGGCTGCCTGGGCTCTCCTGCAACCAGACAGAGCTCTGTACAAACCCATAAACTGCACACTGGCCCTTACTACCCCGCTTCAGTCAACTGGAGGTTAGGCCTTATGGGTCTGGAGTGTAAATATGGACTGCCCCAATCCTGGCCAGCACTGCCATCTATGCAAACCAATGCCTCAGGATTTGAGAGGTATCAAGCAGGAGCCAAACGTGTCCTCTCCGAATACCCATCAAGAATGAAGGTGCCGGTGACAGAGATGGCTGGTTTGGGCATGCGGGAGGAGACGGGCTGTTGAGACTGGGGAGTCAGCGCGTTGGCCTCTTTCCTGGCTCCCCCGAGCGGCAGAACCTTTACTCTAGTCACTATGGCACACAAGGCTGATGTGTGAGGAGGGGAGAAGGTACCACAGAGGCTCCAGGTTATACGAGAGGACTTTGTGTTGCCACTCAGATGTCTCAGTGTAACCAAGAGGGTGAAATGGGGTCCACAGCAACTCCTGACCCTCTGGAGATGAGTGAGATGGGAAAGCAGCCATGACATCTCCTTAGGGAATCGCTGAAGTCATTGTTTTAGCAGGAGGAGATCCTAGGGGGTTGGAGGTACAACCTACACCACTGGCCTGAGCCGAGGCTAGCCCATCCCCCTTTAGTCTTGTATAAGACAAGTGGGAGAAGGCAGGGTTTCTCCTCATGCTCCTGCCAAGGGACGGTGTAGGTGTTACTGTCCAGGCAGAGGTGACTCATGTCTCAGCACCCATCTCTACACCTACTTTTAGCTCAGTGTAGCCGAGGAGGGGAAATTCCTTACTCAGAACACCGGCCACAAATACCGTCTTCGTAAATGGAAACAAAAACAATGTGCTCCGGGAAGATGGGTCTGCTCCTCGGGCTGCGGCTTCCAACTAAGTCGGGAGGTTCAGTGACGCAATGTGAGGTCCAGTTGTGACTGCAGCTTTAGGCCGAGGACACCGCAACACCCACTCGACTCCTCTGGATGGAGGTGGTGCTGCAGGGCGACCTGTGTTGTGCAACACTGAGCGCCAACCGATGGTCAGGCAGGGACAAGGTCTGATGACCGAGAAAACAAAAGCAAATTTCAAAGCCCTGCGGGATGCTATTCGGGTCCAGCCAGATGAGCATGGTGGTAGGAGGCCTCAGGTTGCTCAGAACTACACACAGGGCCCAGTATGTCCCATCATGCTGTAGCCCTAACTCCTGGGCAACACTGGTCACACGGGCTACTCATTGTTTGTGTCTTCTGCTATGTACAAGTTGCATGGACCTCATAGGCCGCTCGCAGCTTACCTGCTGGGACAGAGTTGGGGAAAGGGTCGGGGACAGGATTTGGCACTCACTATAAATGAAAACTATCGGGAAAGCAGAGGAAGCTCCTTCAGTAGAAATGGTGCAAACGGGAAACCGAGGGGCGGTAAACGGAGCCCTCCCACCTACGCCCCAGCTGCACGCTTTCGTTTGCAGCTTCCAAAAGCGTTTTAAACAAGAGTCGGTGCCAAAGCTGGGGTTAGACTCTGAAAGCACGTCTCAGCACCAGGCCTCCTGATCCGGAAGGCGCTGCTGCATAGTGCTCTTCTCAGAAAGAGGCGCAAACACAGCTGGGATCCTGAAAGGCGGGCTCCGAAAAGCCCCATGGGGATGTCAAGCCAAGGTGAATGTGTGGAGGTTCCTGGCTTGGGGGAGGGTCAGGAGCGAGGCTGAGACAACAGCAGGGAAGAGGAACTTTAACCCCAAGGAACATGGACCCGCCATGTTCAGTATGCATGTATATGCTGAGGGGCTGGCTCAGCGGGTGCATGTCTGAGGAAGCAGGGGGTTAAGATAAAATCGAAACATGTCAGAGAACCTCCTCTAGGTCATAGATCTAACTGGCATGAAGTCGTCCATTATGTGGCCTACAAAACACATATAAGAGATAAATATGGCCGACTACAGACTAATAGCACTAATGCGGTCATGAGCAAATATGACCAATCGAGCTACCTAGAAGTCAGTGAGAGGAAGACGGGACAGGGAGGGGAGGGAAGGAAGGAGAGAAGGTACAAAACTAAAGAGGAGGCGTAGCCAGCAGCCACTGCCTAAGTCAGTCAGGACCCACCATACTTGGCCATGCCCACTCATGGCTACGTCCACCTCACGCCCACCCCACTGCTAACGGCAACTGCCATTGTAGTGTTAGGGATTGAACCTAGGGCCTCATGCATCCTCGTGTAGCTTACGGAGCAATCTGCACTCCTCTAGGCTGCAGCCTAGCCCTTCCACCGCATCCCTGGGGCTGCAAAAGTCGAGCTGAATGGTGGCCAGATGCAGGCTGGCAAAAGGAAGGCAGTCACCCTCTGGGCTCTTCAGAGAAAGTCTGTTGCTTCCCTCCCATCTGCCTGGCATGTGCTCCCCATAGCCTGGTAGCTGCTGGTTTAGAGTCTGGATAGCTAAGGAGCAGAAATCTAAACGTCCAGATCTCCCCTCTGCCACCAACAACCCACAGCAGCTCTGGCCCCCGGATGGGTCACCCAGCTGGGTTGGGCTTGCCTGTCCCCCACCCATAAGGGTGCGCATATTGTTAAACACTGTTGTCTTTGTCCCCCATTCCCCACCCTGTCTTCTAAAGGAGAGATTTTTAGCTAATGGCACTGACATTGTCTCAGCCAGAGGCCAAGCGACCGATGACGTAGCTTTTGAAACTGTGCCCGTCTAACCCTGAGTGCCCCCAGAAAGTCCAGTGTTTGGCTAAACCATCTTAAGAGTCTATTTTACCTGGGGTTTCCATGGGTCCCCGCAGCCCATGAAAACAGACTCTCTGTAGAACACCAGCTAGGTTCTCTCTCTGGACCCCACGAGAATCCTGCTTCTGCAGGATGGCATTTGCTGGGACGGCAAACAAAGAGACTTAAGAGACACGAGCATGGTACAGGCAAAGCAGCCATCAGGGATGTATTTATCATGGGTGGGTCTGCTTTTAAAATGTTTTCTGAAACTCTTGCAAGCGTTTCCTGGCTTTTTCCAAAAACTCCTGGTGTATCTTGTTTTGCTCTAAGATCTGCTGTTGAAGGTCACGGATCATCTGGTTCTGTTTGTCCTCATCGAGAAGACCGTTGTCCAGAGGAATATTTCGTTCAACAGGCGGGGCCTGGACCCCTGTGGGATACGATTTAAGGAGAGCCAAACGCATCCGTCTACGCTCCCTGCGTTCTTCCTCCAGCTCAGCCTTGTAATGGATCTCCAAGCTCATGTTGGGGTGTTCTGTCAGCTCCAAAAGTGTCTTTTGCCTTCTCTGCTCCAACTCTGCCTTCTGCTTTTGCCTCAAAGCCATCCAGCTTGATACAGAGTCTGCCTGTTTCTGCAGGTAAGGCTTGAGACTATCGTCCTCCACCACAGGTGATGTGGGTGTCTCCTGTACCGACTCTGGACTGAGTGAGAACAAGTCGTCTTGTTCTCTAGATGTTCCTGCCTTAACAGGCACTAGGCTTTCATTCTTTAATGGGCACTTTGCCATTTGTTGGTACCTGGGGTACTCCGTGTCACTCAGTATCTGTTTCAGATTGGCTTTGGACCACATCTCAGAAGTCTCCACCTCTGTTGGGCTCTCAGACTCCTTGGTGGTTTCTGGCTCCTCCGTATTCTCCTCCTCTCTCAGGGTGCCAAAGTTCTCACTCCGAATCTCTGAGTAGCTCTGTTGCTCATCTGGATTCTGGTCTGCCTTGAGCCTCTGTTCAAGGTGCAAATTCAGATGTTTCTTCAGCTTCCTATTTGTGTTAAACAATTCCTCGAAGGTAGATTCAATTTCTTTGTGCCACTGATTCCTGTTGTTGTACTTGCTTGGGTGCCCCTGGGCTTCAGCCCCTTGTTTGAAGGTGTGGTCGAGGGGCAAGGACTCTTCTAGGACTGTTGCTTTGCCTTGCAGACTCTGGTCCCTGAGGTTGTGAGCAAGTCGAGTCCCCTTTGATGAGGGCCGCCTCCCCTCCCGGAAGAATTCCTTCTGTACTTCTTCCCCGAATTCAGTTTCTCTAATACCATCAAAGAATGGGTTGAACTTCCCCATGTCTGCCCTTCTGGTCACCCGAGGGCCCAAGGGCTGGTATCCACCACGGCCCTTACTTGAAGACACCCGTCTCCCTTTACCCTTCTCAACAGGGGTTGGGCCACGGGCTTTGGTAGAAGTCCGTCTCTCCGTGCACGATGCCTTTTTCCGGGACTTGGGGTGATGTCTGGAGTGCTCCTCCCTGCGGCCCTTCTCCTCTCTGTAGGCTGCTCGGTTTCTCTCCTTAGCCCTTGTGTGTTTTGGTGTTCCTCTCTGGTTCTGTTCATCCAAGCCAGAGTCGCTTCCCACGGCCCGCTCTGCTGCCTCATCCAACAGGTGGGCCAAGTAGAGGCGTTCGGCTTGTCGGACCTGCTGCAGCCGGGCCTCCTGCCACTCTGCCTTCAACTCCTCAGCCAGGCGCTGCAGCTGCCGTGCTTTCCACTGCTGCAGAGTGACAGTGTCCTCCTCTGGGGATTGCGTCTCTGAAGGCTTCTGCCTCAAAACCAAGGCTTCATCTTCGGAAGAGGGGCTCAGCTGAGCTGCTCGCTCTGTGTCTCTCTGCATTTCTGTGAGTTTTGCAGACATACTTGTAAGGAAAGGCGGCTGTGGCCGGAAGCAGAGGTTGCAGGTGCGGGTGCCTGGGGCACCCACAGAAACCACAAGAGATTCACAGCAAACCTACAAGGTCAGGAGGGCACAGGCCACTCCGAACAGCTGGAGGAGAGTGTGCAAAGCCCTGGAGACAAGTGTACACGGGGTTCTCAGTACAGGATACACTCAAAACCACGATCACCAGATCTCTTCCCAACCTCTGCCCACTGGCATCCACTCCTTGACCCTTGGTTTCTGTCCTGAACACCTTGGATGTTGTGGGTACGCTGTGGGGGTTTTCTTGTGGGGGTATGCGTGTCAAAGTATGACTGCAGAGGGCATCTGGTAATATCTGGAGATGATTTTTGTCATCACAACTAAATGGAAGAGGTGCTACCCATTTGCAGCTGGGGACAAACCAGGGATGTCACTAAAGATCACTAAATGCACAGACAGGGTGGCCCCAGGACAAAGGGCAATAGCAGGTAACACTCCACCCCGGGAGGGAGGCAAGGTTAGGATTCAGGTGTGGGGGGAGGTTGCAGAAAAGAGCAGCTGAGAACAAAGGGGGAGGAGGGCGTCCCCGCCAGTGCATGAAAAGCAACAGTGTAGCCTGACCCGAGGTGAGAGTTGCAACAATGTAGCTTGCTGCTCACAGGTGATGAGATGAAACAGAGAGCTGCATGGAACTGTGTTCATACATCTGTGTTACAAGACTGTATGCACAAGAGCAGGGGTGTGCATGAAGGAGTACACGTGTATACACATGCTTATTACGTGGATGGAGTAAAAACCAGAGAGATGCAGGCACACACGGATCTGTGTGCATGTCTATAAGAACAGGGTGTATGCAGGCATGTGTATGGAAGAGCACATGCTTGCTACATGGATCTAATACAAACCAGACAGAGAGGAGGAGACATGCACATTAGGTCCTGATGCTCGGCCTGGGACTGTGAGGTCGTTGGGGAACTGTTGTGTGTCCTTGTGGCACCAAAAGAGCCCATCTTTGCCAGACCTTTCTAGAAAAGCTGTGCTTCTCAAGGGGACAGCATCACGCCTGTTACCATTTGGCCACTATGGTCACATGAAGAGCCCCCAACCGCCCCTTCTTTCAGTCCCTATAGGAGCAGGTTGACCCGACCCGCTTAAGCCATTGTCAGTCACAACCATCAGAAAGCAGCTGTGCATGGCCATTACTGATAATGTCACAGTCCAGGCTCCTCTGTGCATTAAGCAGCCATCATGCAGGCTTCCCTTTTGGAGATGGGGATCTCCCTATATATGGTTGGCGTGGAACGTGTGATCTTCCCATCTCAACCCCCCAAGTAAGTGCTGAGCTTATAGGCACACACTGCCACACACAGCACAGATCACTTTTGTCTAGCAGCCCTGGGAGGTAAAGCCCCATTACCACCTGAGATTCACAGATGGGGAAGATGGGGCAGGGAGCCAGGGGACACTGGAGCCATATCACATCCTAGAAAGGGGTCAACAGGCCCTCTCTGCCTAGGCAGACCACAGGGCCTTTGACCAGCCACAGCCAGTCACACGACACTGACAATGACAAATATGCCTTTGTGATAGCTCCTTTCTCCAGACCAGGCAATTAGACGCATGTTCTTAAAAAACAACAGCTGATATTACTCCCACCAGCCTGACAAGCACCATGGTAGCCAAAAGGAGAAAACTAGAGGAAGATGGAGGCCTCAACTCAGGGACTGAGATTTTCTTTCAAAGCACAGAAAATCATGCTTTTTTTCCTTAGTTTTTTTTAAAACAACAACAACAACAACAACAACAACAACAAAACCAAATGGTTTTGACACGGGAGGGTGCCTACACTCAAAGAAGAGGAACCCAGACCCTACCTTATATCGTACAAAAAAAATCAACTCACAGTGAAACCTATATAGACCTAATGTCAGGTCTAAAACTATAAGCATTTAGAAGAAAACAAGTGTGTGTATATGTGTGTATACACACACACACATGAATATTTATACATACATACATGAATATATACACATGTATATACACATGAATATATACATATACATATACATATACATATACATATACATATACATATACATATACATATACATATACATATACATATACATATACATTCAAAGCCCTGGCTTAGGCAAAGATTTCTTAGATTTAACAGGAAAAACCAAGCAGTTAAAGCAGAAATTGACAGGTGAATGGCATCACAAGCTGAGCTTGTACCCCTTCTGCAAACACCAAGGTTTTCAGACCACAGATCCAGAAGGAGACTCTAGATCATAATATTTACACAGCTCCATGAGAAGACAACCTAACAGTTTACTTGGCTAAGACACACAACCGGAGGTCAACGGGATGGCTCAGCAGGTAAAAGACCTTGCTACACAAGCTTGTCATCTTGAGTTCAAGCCCCACGATCCCGTGAAGGGGAATCAACAGCTGGAAGTTGCCCTTTCACCTCTACACATGGGCTGGGGCGCACGCAGGCACTACTCACATACAAAAACAATGTAATATATACTTTTTAAAAGATACAAATAGAACTGTCAAGATGGCCGAGCACTGTTCTTCCGGAGGACCTGGGTTCAATTTCCAGCACTCATGTGGGGGTGGCTCACAATAGTCTGTAACGCTAGTTCCGAGGGATATGACACCTCTGGCCTCCATGGGCCCCACACTCATGTGCACGCATTGCCTGCCCCAACACCCATCCCCTGCACCTCGCTCCCCCTTCTAACCTCACAATCCCATCCCTACCATCCCACCCCACCCCACCCCGCAACAACATAATTAAAAATAAATCTCTCTCTCTTTTTTTTAAGGAAAAGATACAAAGATACACAGATACATTTCCACAAAGAAGACAGATGCATGGCTTAGAGAGAGCATGAAGAGCCACAGTCACCAGAGAGAGGCTGACTGAAGATGCAGTCAATGTGACTGTCTCACGCCCTCTACAATCGGGAAGAGCTGGGGAAACTGGAACCTGCATCCTGTGGTGGGCGTTTAAAATGGGGCAAGGCACTTCGTCAACAGTCTGGCAGTTTCTCTAACAGGCGGCTGTAGACGGAGTGGCCTGGAATTACCACATCGAAGTCTGTAGCCAGGAGAAGTGGAAGCTCAGAGACACCGGATGATTCAGGCCCCGTCTCACACCACACCCTGAGCTTTACCCACGTGGGGAATAGCCTCATCCGTGTTGCCATGGGTGGGGAGGGTCTGTGTTGCTGTGATTATCTCTTCGATGGCGAGAGACCCACCTAAGATGTAAAGTCTATGTCTGAGCCTGGAGCCAGTGGCTCCCATCCTTTCTAGCTGGTGACAATTACTAAGACCTGCTATATTTCGGCCACCCAGAAGTGGCCCCATCTCAGTCAGTGACCCTTACCCTCAAGGAGAAATCTTTGGGACAAAGTTGAGTGAATAGGGACTGGAGAGATGGCTCAGTGGTTAAGAGCACCTGACTGCTCTTCCAGAGGTCATGAGTTCAATTCCCAGCAACCACATGGTGGCTCACAATCATCTGTAAAGAGATCCAATGCCCTCTTCTGGTGTGTCTGAAGACAGCTACAGTGTACTTATATATAATAAATAAATAAATCTTAAAAAAAAAAAAAGTTGAGTGAATAATAGCTAATTCCGGAGTTCAGGAACCCGCGTCCCCATGACGGTTACCTTTTAGCTCTTTCCTGTGCCCTTCCCCCACCTTTCTTGTGACCAGAGGACAGGGTTCCACTAGGGACTCAGGGGGATCCTTGAGCCTGAGATTGCTAAGGAGAAGTACTTATTCACCTGGTGTCCTCATCAGCAAGTCCCAAATGTCATCCACAGCCACCAGTAACACAGACACCTGAGCCAAAGGGGATCAGCACCAGGCTGCCTTATAAGACCCTGAGGTCCCCCTACACACACCTCAAAGGTAATCCCAATGCCTTTTGCGCATTTGGGTAGAGGAAACGTCCAGTGCCTGCCCCCCCAGAGAAATCAGGAACCAAAGTAATACACTCAGAAGCCGTGTGCGGAGGCAGAGAATAGGCTCACACCAGCCAGGCTGGGTCTCCTGCAGCTGACCTGTGTAGATTCTGTCTCTCTAGTGAGACATCTCTCTCGGGGCGTCATCCTAGTACCTATGCCCCGTGGATGCCCTGGGTCTGCTTTCTGCACATCCACAAGGACAGTCACACAGCTAAACAGTGGCCACTCAGGCCCTCTACTTGCCGGTTTCGTTGTGACCGTGTGCCACACCCTCCTACCACCAGGTTCACAGTGGCCACGGGGATAAACCCACCACCTCATTGTAGCTGACCATCGATGTGGCCTGAACGTTCATCAGATAACGAATACGGCAGATGCCACCACCTTCTTCAGACACAGGTGAGACATATCAAGTACCACGACCTCAAGGGATGCCGGGGTGGGGTGGGGGGGGGACTTGGGAGTATGTGTTCTTCTACAGATGCTTAACCAAGCCAGGGGATACTTGTGACGTCAGGGCCAAGTGGAGCTAGCTGGGTGGACTCAGCATCCATAACCACAAAACCAGGTTGGCCGTAGAGCAGGTGACTTCCTGTCACTCCTGGGCTTCACGCATATCCCTCTAGTCCCTCTGCAGATGCATCATGGGGTAGCCGGAGACTCAGAGAGGTTTAGTAACTTGCCTAAGGCCATCCAGCCCCTACCCAGCATGCACCAAGGTCTCAAAATCTCAGCAGGCAGACCCTGATCCAGGTTCCTAACCTGCAGAGAGGGAGTCAGAACTGGAAGCTACTTCAGGATCAAAGCACATCAGCTTTGATCGGGGCTGTGTTTCTCCTCTGGTTACTCCTGAGGCCTGAGGTGAGCTCACAGGTGCTTCCGGGTATTAACCCAGGACCAATAGTGCCTCTGAGTCTGCCAGACGTTCGCCTGCACGGTTAGCTCTCTCATACAACAGCCTCTGAGCCCCTAGGATTTCTTACAAGCCCTCCTGTCTCCCACTCACCCACCCTCCCGTCACTACAGTGCACAGCACCAACCTACAATGGCCCCCTGTTGTCCTTAGGAGCAAGTCTGCAAATCCCACCCACAGGCAACAGCAAGTATAGCCCTGAACCTCTAGCAAGATCTGGGCTCCGCCTTAGTGAGATCCCACCCCAGCCTGTGGGGTAGCAGCGGGGGTCAGGTCACACTGTGCTACCAGCCACACAGCGGTGCTCAGTGCCGCCCAGCATCTTCACTGTGCCCATGGGGAATCGTCATGGCAAGGACACGCTCCCTCCATTCTCCACCTGTTCTCCCTGGGACATCCCACAACAGGAACTCTTTAACAGCCTGTATACTCAGGACTTGGATACCAGCATACTTTTGAAACACACAGAGATACCTATAGATTAGTGACATCAGCTAGAGGAAGCATTTCTATACAGCTCAGCCTTGCAGTCTCACACATACAGCCTGACACTGCCGTATCTCCCGAGAGTGACTGGCACATGACGTACACCGTTCACCTGTTACACAGCACCACTCTGGGTCTTTAGTTCTTTGGGACAACATAGGGGATCCTCAAGGGCTCTTAGGATATAAACGACCCCCAAATCTAATGTGGGCTTAGTAAATCAACTTTGTAGAACCGCCTGCATCCTTCCTGCTGGCTAGAACTGTCCCCTCTTTCCCTGATAGCAACCTGTTCTTCTAACTGCTGTGGCCTGGTGCCACAGGAATAAATGTCCAGCAACAGAATCTGACAGAAAAGAGGACAGGAGTACAGGGGTCAGTGGGCCTTTCCCTGGCTTCAGAGACCCAAGCTTTTGACTCAAGACTCACTCGTCCTAAAACGCAACACCCATAGGGCGCTGTTGACCCACAAGGCAGACAGAAAATCAGCCGCAAGGCTCCAGCTTGCACCGCTCTTGTGTGGGTAGCCTCTGACTTGTGATCCTCCTGCCTCAGCCCCTTCCGTGCTAGGATTACGGGCCTCGTGCCACCAGGCCGACATCACAAGATTCTTCCTACAGTTTGAATCCCTGGTCAAATTTGACAGGACAACATGCAACACGAATGCACCGAAAAATCTCACCGATTCCGTCAGTCAGAGCGTCGGTGCCTGAGAGACCCAAGCACTGTTTGTGGCAGGGAGCCCCAGGGCGATTTCTATCTGCAGTCGGAGAAGACTCTAACCCTGGGCTGGACATCTTGGGCTCAGACAGACAGAGGGGCATTTCCATGACGCGGCTGCCGCGCCCTGTCTCTACCGGGACGTCCTAACGGCAGATGAGACGGCCTCTGTCACTGAGAACGGCACCTGACTTGAAGGGAGCGCAGCCAACATTGAAGGTAAAGACAACATTAACATCCGGGAAGCTAAAGGGCAGACTGGGGTCTGTGATGTCAGAGGGATGAGAAGTGCCTATGACAAGGTCACAAGATAATCATTTTAAAGGCACAATGAGGGGCTGGCCGAGGAGGTGACTCAGTCAGCAAAGCTCTTGCCTAGTCAGCTTGAGGACCCGAGTGCAGATCTCCCATGTAAAATACCCGGGTTCAGCTCATGCTTGAGACCTCGCTAAAGGGGAGGCAGAGACTAGGGGACCCCTGGTGCTCACTGGCCAGGCAGTGCATCCAAGCCAGTGAACTCCAGGTTCAGTGTCTCCATATGTGTGGTAGAAAGCAAACGAGGAAGATGCCTGGCGTGGGCCTCTGGTGTCACAAAACCCAACAAACAAATGGAAATCATGAGAGCCAGGTCCAGAGGTGCACACCTTTAGTCCCAGAACCTGGGAGGCAGAGGCAACGAGAGTTCTGAGTTCGAGACCAGCCTGGTCTACAGAGTGAGTTCCAGGACAGCCAGGGCTACACAGAGAAACCATGTCGGGGGGTGAGGGGGAAGAGGGGAATGGCTAGGAAAGTACTGGATGACGAGTTATGTACGTGATCTGAGTAACAACAGCTGGACTAAGCGTCCGAAGAGTAAGGGAGAAGATTTTCCCCAGATGGTTTTGAGAAAGGAGAGAGATCAGGGCAGGAGGAGAGAGGCCAGCAAGGATCTCAGAAGGACAATGCCAAAAATGAGAGACCTCTGTGGGGGGCTGGTGGGCTCTGGAGGAGTGCAGGTGGTGAACAATGCTATCTCAGTCCCTCATCTGTGAAGTGGGTGACGGCAGCCTCTTCCACCAGATGCAGTTATGTGGGGAGAGGGCGGTACTTACTGTGTGTGTCTCCAGATGACTAAGCCAGGCCAGTGAGGACACATTACAGGGAGGCAAAGGTTGGCCGGGAGAATGGAAGCGCTTTCTATGGAGCTGTCTTGAAATCATTGGGTAGGCAGTGAGACACCCATCACTGGAGGCATCCAAGCCAAGCCCAGGTGAAATAAATATCAGAAATGTTTTTAACCCCACTTCTCTGAGTTCTAGCCTCTAAGACTATACTCTACGACACTCAGTACGCTTCCTTACAACCCCGTCCCTGGCCCCTCCTCCCTCAGCTAAGCCCCAGAGAGGGCCTGTTCCTAAAGGCACTGGGCTGCATTTTGTAGATGGGATACCAGAACCTCTTCTGAGGAAGGCGCGGTAAAGTATACGTCCAGGCCAAGCTCATAGCTGGTTTTCACCCAGATCCTGGGGGTGGGGCTACACGCTGACATTTGACCATCTCCCCATGCTCTACTAGAAGAGGGTGGGCTCTACCAGGCCAAAACAGCAGGGCAGCCAGTTGAAGGGGTGGGGGACAAGCTCAGATCCCCAAAGACAGACCTTGTAGCAAGCTGCCCTCTGACCTCAGGGTCCAGGTATCCACCAACCAAGATAGGTCCTTGTGGTTGATCCAGCTGGTGCCTTACTAAATATAGGGGTGATGTTCACCACTTGCTTTTCAAGTCCCTAGCCAGCTCAGGGGCACCCAGCTGCCGTTCTTACTCTGCCGTGACACCTCCCACTCCTCAGAGCAGCTTGTCTTCCCACCCCCAACCCCCACTGTCAGCACCTATTCTTGCTGGTAAGACGGACTTTTAAATCTGCATCAGTTCACGTGGCCTGGTCACACGTTCTCCCCCAACAGCCGGGCACAAAAAGAACCCCCCCTCCCAGAGGAGAAGAGGCAGACACCGAAATCTTGTCCTAAGGTGGTCCACGTGGGGTCTCGGGGGTCACTGACCCAGGTTAGGTGGAATCACCACTCCCCACCTCTGCCAACAGCCCCCCGTGTCTGCCCTGGCTTGTTAATCATGGGAGGCTGTTGCTATGGGAACAGCAGAGCTGTGTTGCTGTGACATCACCTCAGGGGTGAGGTCAGAGACAGAGACAGGCCAGCCAGAGGACAAGCTTTCAGGTGAGAAAAGCAATCAGAGATTTGTCTCAAGTGGCAGGGATCAGCTTTTTGAAGGTGCCTGTTTGAAGAGGTGTTGATGAGCAGAGGCTCGGCAATGTAGAAACCCTCAGTTCACAGCCACAGCCTGGAGGACAGTCCTCCCTCCCCTCAGCCTGGCAGCATCATGACCTCCTCAGGCGGTGCTCTCCCTCCCCAGCTGTCAGAAGATTAAGAGGACAAACTTGAAGGTCACAAGGACAGGCACTTCCCATCCCTTCTCCTGCAGAGAAAGCAGCTGGCTGGGCTGGGGCAGAGGGTATGGGCTACTTCCCAACAGCTCTGAGAATCTGAGGTGGGAGAAGAATCCTAACCCGGGCTCCAGGCCTGGCCCCGGCTCCTCTTTCCCTCATAAACCTACCTAGACCTCAAAGCCAGACATCCGTGACTGTGATTGTAGTGCGGGACCATCCTCTGAGGGCTTAGTTTGGGGAAGGTGGCTTTGTAAAGTGTTGGAGCTTAAAGTTTCTATCTAGGAAAAGGGAAGGGCAGGGCAGGCTGATCTGTGGAGAGCACAGGATGAGGCGAGCTGAGCCTGGAACCACAGGCTTTGGCTGGATGGAGTGAGCCCTATGAGTTATCCACACAGGAGGAACTTTCTCTGTTTTTCTGGTCTCACACTCTTGTGATGGTTTCTTTTCTATGTCAACTTGACTGAACGGAGGAATACCCAAGCTAGTTAATGAACTAAGGGACACCCAGCAAGCTGGTTAATTTGGAGCTGTTTGTCTCTGTACAGGATTAACTTTGAATCATATGTCTCGGTCTACAGTGTCCAAATTTGAGAACCCAGAAGATGTGAACATCTTCTCTGCTCAGGAGTGGACATAGATCTGTTGTCTCCGGCCGTCAGGGCTCCTGGTCCCCTGTCCTTTCCACTCTAGACACTATCTGCCCCCATTCACAGATGAAATCACACCACTGATCTCAGGTCTGCAGATGGCAGCTTGGGCTCATTCAGCCTGTGGGAGCCCATTCCCACACCAAACTCTGGGTCTTCTCTCTGTGTTGTTTCTCTGGAGAACTCACAAACAGAGCCCTGGGATTGATCTTTCTGCCTCTTTCTCCTCCTTCCTGGTCTTACATCAACCCTTCAGCAAGAGAAACGTTCCTGGAGAGAGGTTTCTAGAATATGCTGGCCCTTTTGACAGGTGGCTCTTTCAGCCTGCCCCAGCAGGCTCACTGCTCTCAGTTCCCACACCTGGTGCTGTCCCACTTGGCTCTCACAACACCTCCCTGGTTGCTCCTAGAGTCCTAAGCTCTGTGTTAATCCAACCAGCAAGCTGGGGAGATGCTGGCTCAATTTGACAAAGTGCTCGCTGGGTTGGCATGAGGACCTAAGTTTGATCTCCTGTATCAAACTGGGGTGGGTTGGAGACACATTCTTATAATCCCTGTGTTGAGGAGATTTAGACAAGAAGTGAATCCCACGGGGGTCACTAGACAGCCAGTCTTGCCTAACTGATGAGCCTCAGGACTTACACACACACACACACACACACACACACACACACACACACACACACACACACACAGAGAGAGAGAGAGAGACAGAGAGACAGAGACACAGACACAGACACAGAGACAGAGACACAGAGAGGGAGAGGGGAAGGGAGATGAGGAGGGGGAGAGGGAGAGGGAGAGGGGAAGGGAGAGGAGGAGGGGGAGAGGGAGAGGGAGAGAGATGGGAGGTGGGGTAGCTAGGAATAGTGGAGAGCTCTTGTAATCCCAGCACTAGATAGAGGGAGACCAGGGATCCCCAGGGGACTCGATAGCCAGCTAGACTAGCCTATTCCATAATGTCCAGTGAGAGATATTGTCTCAAAAAACAATGTGTAGGACTCCTAGGGCCTGATACTATAGATTAATTGCTGGCTCCTATACATACGCACATCGGCACACACATGTACACCCATGCAAACACGCACATATGTAAAAACCATCCACATAGCCACGCTAGGTAGTACATGTCTGTAATCCCAGCGCTCAGGAGATGGAGGCCAGAGAATCAAGGCCAGCCTGGGCTACACGAGACCCTGTCCCGAAAAACAAAACAAAAGAAACAAAACCCCTGAACATGCACTGTGCTAGAAGGCAGAGGCCTCGCTGGCTGCGGCAGCCAAGGCTAGAGGGGACTAGGCTGATGGCTGCCTGTTATTAGACAATTCTAGCAAGTACTAACTCGAAAAATACATGTATAATTCAAGTCCATTTCAGTAAAAACAAAAAGGAGTGCACTTGCACACAGGAGTCGGATTCCCTCTTATGGCCTCATTGTTACATTTTAGTTAGAAACACCCAAGCCAGGCTGGGGGAGGATGCTTGGTGTTGGAGTGCTACAGTATCGGAGGTCCTGAGTTTATCCCAGCACCACAGCAGTGAACAAATTACTTCATACCTGCAGGCTCCCAGCAGTACTTCCTTATGACCCCCAGGCACTGTGTGCAGCTGCTTCTAGCCTCCCTCCCACCCCACCGGGTAAAGCAAGACTGAATAAATGTGTGGCCAAACGCTGGCTGGTGTCTGTTACCAATTCTCTCGGGGGAAAAACAAAATTCCTGGATACAGGTTTGTTTTTATAATCCTGATTGCTTCTGCCTGCATGCCCATGGGAGACTCGAGAAGGTGCACGTTGAGACACACACAACATCTTTGCCACCAAGCCTCCTGCCCCATGGAACAAGCACCCTCCAAAACCAGGAAGCCTGCCCCTGTTTGAGTATCCAGGGACTCCCGACACTGCCCCTGTACTGGGGACCTTAAGCGAGTCACAGACCTTCCCACCTTCCCCGTCGGGAGGAGTAGAGGAAAGCTGATCTGAGTCCACATGTCCCTGAAGGGAAGGGTCCCTTTCCATCCACAGCGTCACAGTATGAAGGACTGGGGGAGATAGCCTCTTCTGCCCCCTGGGCTTTTGTCCCTGTAGCTCCCAGGCATAGGCCACAGGTTTCCCGGGAGTCTAGACTTCTAGAAGGAGACAGTGGGACTGTCACCTGCGCAGCTCCTCGGGACATCTTGGCCCGTGATGATAACTTCACAACAGCTTCTCTACTACACTACCAGAGTCTGTTAGTCAGGCACCAGCCGGTTGCTAGAGAAGAGGAAACAGCTAGGAAGGCTCATAGTAGGGCCTCAATTAGCCCACAAGGCTCTGAAGCCGGGGCTCCTGTCCAGACAGCTCTCCTCCTTCATTGGCTAAGAGCCAGCTGGCCAGTGTTCTAACCAGGACTCTGTCATAAACAGAGGTGCCTGGCAAAGGCTAGGCCTGCAACAGCAAGTTCTGCCGTGTCTCTAGAAAGTGCTTGAACTGCGCTGGGGTGCCAGGAAAGCCACAGCCCCCTGCAACCACAATTTGGAAAGGGACAAGGTGTCCAAACCACACGCTGACCCCCAAGACACACTGACAAGACCTCTGGGCTCACTCAGAGGGAAATTCACACAAAGAACCATTCTCTGACCACAAAGCACCTAGTTCTCTCCTAGGAGCCCAGGGCAGTTTGGAGGGGACTGACTGTAGCTCCAGGGTCAGCTTGGAGAATGGCTCCAAGGAATCCTTTCTCAAGTCCTCCTGCTTGCTTGTAGAAATTACAGATGAAAGTTACCATACCAAACACAAACCAGAAAGTGCACCAAGGCCAAGGACAGAGAAGACTTGACTATAAGGGATGGACTATTGAGGGCTCATGCCTCAGGGTCTAAATAGTCTCTGCTATATTCATTCAGCCCCCACCGTTGTAGCATAATATAGCCACAGATGACGCCCAATCTCAGTAAAACTTTATTTACAACGGGCCATCTGTCCAGCAATGAGAGTAATTTTGCCAACCATGGAAAGAAGCCAGGAAAATATTGGGATGTTAGCTGCCTTCTATGGGGCGAAGTCACACAATGGGATGGCACATGTGTCCTGATGCGGCGTGCCTAGCTGCACAGGAAAGGGCCGGTTCCTCTGGGGAAAGGCAAAACCCGAGGCTGCCCTGGAAGCCTCCGACGACGTCACTCGTGCTCTGAACTAGACAGGCCATCTTGGAAGGGTCTTGTGGTCCAGTGAAAAACACTAAGCCACATGCTTTAAACACGATGTGTATGTCTGTGTGCACGTACGTGTGTGCATGTCAGTGCAGTGCCTGCAGAGGCCAGAAGAGGACATAGGATCCCCTGGAGCTAGAGTCAAGGGCAGCCATGAGTCCCCTGACACGAGTGCTGTGAACAAAACTGAGATCCTCTGGAAGAGCAGTCAGTGCTCTTAACTCCGGAACCATCTCTCCAGCCCCCATGATTCGTGCATTTTAAGGGGTGATCGGTACGGTGCGTGAGTCATGCCTCAATAATGAATAATACTGACCAGCAGAGCCCTTGTTAGAGATAGAATGCAATACTCCCAAGGCAATGCCCAGAACCTGACCCATGGCAGAAAGAGGACGGACACACCTCTTGAAAGTCGTCTTCTGACTGGGGTGTCTGTACACGCATGCGCACACGAGTTTAAGAACAAAAGCCTGGAAGGAGACGTCAGCAAATTTACCATGATGGTGGCTGCCCACCCGACTGATGGGGTCCCACCCTCATGTTTGGTGATAGCTGTTGAGGGCTGGGCTGATTCGAGGCTTTCCCTGAGACCCTGCTGTATGGAGAAGGAATATAGTCCCCCGTCTAAAACCAGGATTACGCTTGGCAGAGCCAGTAAGGGCCTGTGGCCAGGGCCTTGGAGGAGTTGCGCTTCCCATCCTAAGAACCCAATTCTTCCCACCCTGAGGCTGGACTTCGCAGTTCCAAGGCCGCCCTGTACTCGCCTCTGACATCCTGTGCTCCCCTTGTGCAACACTGATTAGCTGTGTCCCGTTACGTGAGAGCTTTGGGCGGACTCCATCCCATTCCAAGATGCTGTACTTTGTAATAAATTTTCTTGGGAAAGGACACAGCTTGTGCAAGACCTCCGGATACCAGCTTGCAGTGTTTACCTTCTCATCCCCACCTCCCCCACTTAGAACCCCATACTAAAGAATGACCTGCTAATCCAGGCCAGGCGACAGTACTCTGGCTTCTTGACCTGGGTGTCCACTCCGTACTATTGTTAAAATGGACGCTTGAGGTTGTGCACATAAAAGCCATGGGCTGGGCAAGAATTAGGAATGGCCAAGCTCAATACCCAGGCCACCCCTGGGCTTGTGGAGCCAACTCGCTCCGAACCTGTTTCTGGATCAGCAACGTGAACCTATTTGCAGCAAGCAACGGTTTACTTTTTCACAGAAAGAATGGATTCACGGGAAAAAACCGGCAGACAAGTCTCACCAGCCGCAGCTGCCACTAGTACTTCGTACCTCCTTCAGGGTGCTACACGTCACTCCTGGACCCTCAGCCTGCTTCCCAGGGACCACTCCAAGTCCATGTGGGTACGAACTGGCACCAACCAAGAAACACTCCTCTTCCTTAAAGACCTCCTTCCTACGCACAGGGCCAAAGCGTCCTCAGCGCCACGAGCACCCTCCTTTGTCAGTCTGGGCCTTGGGATGTTTTTTGCTTTTTTTTTTTTTTTTTAATCTTTATTATTACTGTGTGCACGTGACTGCATGCATGGTACATAGGTGGAGGTCAGTTACTTTCCTCCTACCGTTCTGTGGATCCTGGGGCTTGAACTCTGGTTGCACAGGTTTGTGTGACGAGGGAGAGCCGTTTTGCTAGCCCTGGGCTTAGACTTTATCTTATGCAAAATGGAGGAGCCAAGGAAAATGAAGTTGAGGAGCAGCAGGAAGTGAGGGTGTGGTTCCTCCAGCACCTGCTGCTTCAAGGAGGCTGCCATAATGGCTGCTGGTACCTCCCAGGACCCTGGCTGTCACCTGTTCCCTGTGGGGGCAGATGACATCAAATCTCTCTCTCCATCGCTCTAACGACCTTGTGATACCTGCATCTCAGCCGGCGATAATGTTGACTAGGGGTTAATGAGGACTGAGAGGCAGGTCTGGCTCAGGGGGCTCAGGGTCAGCACAAAAGAAGCTGCTGGGCCTGGCTGCTGTCACCAATAGGTTCTGCTCCTGAGCTGTTGGCCTCTGTCCTTTCGCCTTCACCCTCAGTCTAAGAGGGACATGACTGAGTTACTGTCTCCATTTCACAGATGGGACTGGAGGCGGGGAGTCAAGGTCACTGTGCTGGTCTCTGGCCATCACTCTGGGCAGAGCCAGACTCTGGCCACACTTGGCTGTAAATGTGGGCGCCCCGCCCTTACTGGCTCCTCCCCCATTTCCTGTTCTCTCCACAGCCCCCTTCCCCCTACATTTTTCCACAGTTTGCTAAAGAGCTGACTGGGCACTTCCTCACCCAGACCCACAGAACTCACAAAGCCCTGTCCCGCCTAACCAGCTGGCCAGGCAGGGACACACCTGCTGCCTACTCTGGTGTGTGGGTGTTTAGTTGTAAGGCCCCATTGTCCTTAATTAGTCCTAGCTCAGGTGCTGGCACTGCCCCATAGTCACTAGATTGTCTACATAGGGCCCCTGACTCTGAATCGCTCCCAGAAAGCCTCCCCGGGTCCCACTGACCATACCCCAGGCCCTGAAGCTCTACCAGCTCAGCCTCAAACACATTGGCTCCTTTCTCCTTTAATCATCCCAGGTCTTTCTGGTCTTGTTTCCAGGTCCCTTGACCTCCAGGATTATCTGACCTGATAAACTCCACACCACATGATCGCCCAAGGCTCTAGTATAATCTCTCCATCCAACAGAACCCTGTCAAGGCCATAGACAAGATCACCCAGGAGCTAAATCCCATCCTACACGTCCCTCGTCCCTCAAGACAGGTGCTGGGGGTGACTCATTCTTTACAAATTCCTTGGAGCACCTGTCAGAGAATATAGCAATCCAAATGCAACTATTCAATTGTGCATGCGTAGAATAAACCACAAGAGAAGCGGGTGTCTAAGTCAGTGCCACATTGGGCCCACAGGTGTCTAAGCCACACAGTCACGCCGAGCCCTCCGTGCCCAGGGGTATCACGCAGCTCTGATCAATACTTGAGCAGCTGATGGAGGATGAGTTTCCTCCCCAAGACTACAAAGAATCCCTCTTTATAAAAGTCAGCCCTCAATTTGCATGGCAGCATACTCTCCCAATCTGCCTTGTCAGGACTCCAAAGCTTTAACATGCTTGTCTGACACAGCCCCATCAGGGAGCAGCTCACTGTGTGGGAACCCCCCAGACTAACCCTCTCCATCCCCACACATGGGAACAATGGCAGAGACGCATCAGGCTGGGACCACAGACTGTGGATTCCAGCCATCTTAGACTTGGGGTGGAGGGGCATTGAGCTGAGTGGGTTCCCAAGGGGTTTAGGGCTGCAGGTGCTGGCTCTACACCACAGACTCTCCTCACATGCTAAGCATCTTGGCCACCCTTGGTTTAGAAGTCTGCCTTCTTCCTTATCCTTTGACCACCTCTCCTCCCCACATCTTCAACACCTCATCCGCCATACCTGGGGACACTCACAGCCCTGGCTGAGCACTCTCGACAACTATGTAGCCATTAAACATTGTATCATTATCTTACACAGACCCAGCAACCAAACCAAGACCCTGGCTCAGCCCTCTCAACAACTATGTAGCCATTAAACATAGTCTCTGACTCTGCTGTCGCCACATTGTAGAACAGCTGCAGGATTGCTTGGACCACCTTAAAAATCTCCATGATCTCGGGGTTGGGGATTTGGCTCAGAGGTAGAGCGCTTGCCTAGCAACCGCAAGGCCCTGGGTTCAGTCCCCAGCTCCGGAAAAAAAAAAAAAAAGAAAAAAAAAATCTCCATGATCTCAAGGCTCCCAGTGTCCATGATTCAGGCCACCAATCTATAGCGTGAGTGTCGTCAGGGGCTTGCTGTGGGTCCACTGTGGGATGGAATGCACCATGTGACTGTCCAGAGGGATGATGCTTGACCCCAATCTACACCAGCACCTGAGCCCTCTTCCTCAGTAACTGGGCACCTACACCTCTCTCTCTCCATCCAGCTTGTCTACCCAAATGATGCTCGCTCTGGACGCCAACAAGGTACACTTAGCAATGTCTGTGGCATTCTTTCCCAGCCTGCGTCCTCTACGCTGCCCATCCTACACATCTTTCTTCTGCCCTCTGGAGAAATAGCATCCTACTCTCGGGATGCTTGGTCCCAGGCTTGTGTGTGTGCATGCTAATAGCATGTGTGCATATAACCAGAGGCAGAAGAAACATCCTGTGCAAGTGTTTGAGCCCAGCTCAAGGGTGTGTGTGAGGGGGTGTTCCTGCATGACCCCTCCTCCATTGCCTGAACCTTCCTCCTTCCCTTTGCTTCTTTGCTGCTATTTTTCTCATCCCTCAAGATTCCTGGGGGCCTAGAGTGTATCTCTCAAGTATGTTCCAATGCAAGCGCTCTTCCCTACCTACAGCCCTAAGCATTAGGCATCATGGTCCCCTTCCAGATCCAGTTCTAATCTAAAGAGCCATCTTGTTCAAAGCTACGTGGAGGTCCGGCTGAAGGTGAGGTGAAGGAAGGCTGTTCAGGAAGCAGCCTGGGGAACTGACCCCCCCCTCACCAGAAGAGGCCTAGGCAGGTCCTAGACTGGCATTGAACACAGCATGTGGGAGAGTCCACACCTCCCTGCTTTATTGGTGCTCCATTCCTCCTTAGCTCCAACCCTGAGAGCTGTTCAACCCTGGGAGGGTTGGATTCTAGAGCCCCACCCCCAACCCCAGGAGAACATACTCATCGGAACACTAGTCAAAGGGTTCACGAGCCCCCTCCTCAATGGCCAACAGAGTCTTTACCTTTGTAACCTGCAAATCCATTCCAAGTTGCTACATGCTTACCCCTAAATTTGGCATGTTTGTCACTTAGAGTAATCATGTTCATTAGCTGCACAAAGTCTGACTCTCTTTTACACCTGCCAGTGACAAGTGCTGCCACTCGGCAAGGGTCTACGTGTGCCTCCTAACCTTGACCATCCATCTGCCCTGGTTGTAAGTCTCTCTCCCTAGTGGCTCATTTCTCCCTCCCATCCCTGTAAGGCAGAGCCAGCCGTTCTGGACTTGTGCATTGGAACAGACGCCTGAAGACCAGGAAGAAAACATTTCTTCAGAGAGCCACTGCCCACCAAAACCCTGCAAAGCTCACAGAGCCTGGTGGTGCCTTGTTTTGCTTTTTACCCTAAACAAAGACAGACTCCTTACTGAGTGTGTGCTGCACACTTTCTGGAGTGGCCACTCCTACCTCTATGGTCTGTCACCGCACACACACATTCAAACAGACCCCATAGAAAGCCAGTATGTCCTCACCCTGATCACCCTGGGACCTAGTACCTGGCCCTTTGGGTCTTGGCTTTGGCTTTGGGTCTCACTTCCTGGGTAGAAGGGGTGGGGTTTTGTTTGTTTGTTTGTTCTGATCCCCAACCCCCTTTACTGAATACCCTGATGCCAGAGAGCAATCAAAGTAGCCAGGGTGTGTGCCAAGTAGCTGAGAGGACTTGGTCACTCCAGCTCTCCCATGTGGTGCTGCCGAGGCTTGCAGTAGGCGGTGCAAGACTCCATTAGGTGAGAGAATCAGATCGGCAGCGTGCCTGAGCAGTGCCAGGACACGGACAAATGTTTCCAGTCTGTCCTGACCTGAAAATGCCTTCCAGGAGTGGGCCAGGCCATCTCTTATCCCTTCTATCGAAGGGTCACATTCTCTTTGCCCACACAGCTCCAGACCTGTACTGGCAGAGAGATCCCTCCCAGGAATCCAGTCCTGGGCAGGTGTTGCACCAGTCAATAAAGCTGCATACTGACCACAGCTGCAGGGAAAGCCACCCTGAGTCATGGTTCTGGGTACACAAAATCTGAGAGGCCCTGAAAAACTACAGCAGCTGAAGTCTGGCCTGGGCCTTCTGTGTCCGCTCGGGAACCCAAGACGAGAGAGCAATGGGCATTTCTTTTTTTTTTTTTTTTTTGGTTCTTTTTTTCGGAGCTGGGGACCGAACCCAGGGCCTTGCGCTTCCTAGGCAAGCGCTCTAACCACTGAGCTAAATCCCCAACCCCAGCAATGGGCATTTCTGATCCTGGCCAGACCAGGATGCCCTGCTGAGCAAGTCACAAATCTGTACCACTTCCGGGAGAACAGACCCTGGGGAGGCTGCTGCTGACATGGCGGGATCACTGCTGTTCCCTACTCTCGGTTGTCAGCCCCTTTTTAGTCCAAGCTGGTCATTCCTGGAAGGGGTGAGTGAGGCTAAGACAGAACACCTAGCTGTGCTGAGTTCAGCAGTGCCCCCTCCACAAATTAATGGCCACCCAGAACTTGTGAATACAACCCTATTTGGAAATCTCTGCCGATGTAAACAAGTCAAAATGGGTTCTAGCAGACACTGAGTCCAATGGCTGGTGTCCTTATAAGAGGGGATTGAGCACAGCTGTATGTAGACAAGGAGAAGTAAAAGGGCTTCACCCACCCACCATCCCCCCCAAGAACACTAAGGTGTACCAGCAGTGTCCCCCTCCTAACTGGGCCAGACTCCAAAAAGGAGCCAGTCCTGCCAGCATCTGGATTTCAGACTTCTGAAGCCCAGAACCACGAAACAGTCGGTCCATTGCTTTGGGGCACCCATTTGTGAACATCTGTCACAGCAGCCACGGGGGATGCTCCCCTGTGGGATAGGGCCTCTGTGCTGGGAGGAGTTCGAAGTCTTGGCTTCGTGGTGACTTAGATTCAATACTTTGGACACCAGTGCTGGGAAACCTTGGCAGAGGAGATCAATGTGCGAGCAGAAAAGGACCTCTAGGCATTGACGAGAGTCTCAGACCTCTGATCCAGACCAGACCAGTGCAGTTCCCACCCTGGCACTGCCTTGGCTGGGCAAAGACAGAAGAGTCTTTCTGAGCAGCCCCCCAACCTGCAGCTATCAGTGTGGCTATCCCAAGTTAGCTCTTTCCCACCCTGTAGACCAGGCTCTCAAGGCTTCACAACTTGCTGGTCAGACCTGTCGTCTAATCCCCTTGCACTCTCAAATGTTCTGGTACTCACTCCCAAAGGATGTCCCTGGAGGAAAAACACCAAGCATTCCCTCGTTGGAGAGGGCCACTTCCTCAGACCCAAATTTTGCTGACCGTTACAGAGCTAAACCGCACAAAGACTCCCATTTACCCCAAATCAGACTGCGTTTGCAAACTTCTCCACACACATGCACCATGCCCTGTGCCCAAGTGGTCAGAGTTAGGCAGCTCCACAGATAGGATCGGCTAAAACCCTCCAAAAAGCTAACCAGGGTGGGGCTAGGAGCCACCGGAAAGGGCACCAAGAGGACATTTCTGACACCTGGAGAAACAGGAACCGTGGCTTCTGTCTGTGTGGAAGAGGGGCATAGGATACTCAGAAGAGATGTAAAAGCCAAACCAAAGGGAAGGTGGGCTGGGAGTCTCACCTGCTGAATACCTGAGTAGTGTGGGAGAGGCCTTCAGGGGCTCAATTCCAAGTGGAGCCTTCTACTTCTGCCAGCTTTTTCAGGTCCACATAACTATATACAATCCCCCTACCTGGGTCGATAGTACCCATCCTTTGGGTTAAGGAGTCCTAAGGGTAGCATACGCCAGGCAATCTAGGCAGCCACACAATCCCATGACCTATAGTCAGCAAGTCATCGTGCCCCCCACACCACCCCCGTTTGTGTGTGTGTGTGCATTCTGAATTAAAAAAAAAAAAATTCAACAGCAGCAAATACTAAGGTTCCTGGACCCTCCTGGCCCTATTGGTGGGGCCTTCTAGGGGACACGCAGTGGGGAAGTAGACTCTAGCAGCCTTCCTCTGTCCCTCTGAGCTCATGGGATCTGCGTAGGGGGCTTCCATTCTGCCCTGTCAAGCAAAAACCCCCAAATGGCTGCAGAGGAACCCTCCTCATCCAGCCAGCACCTCACCTGTGGAAGTTTCTTCCTGGGGTTCCCAGTCCTTTAGCCACCGCACCCCCCGCGTGTCCCCCACTCCCCCACCCCCAGCGCTGGCATCCCAGGGAGGCGGCCTGCCAACACCCAAGCGTTCCCTGGCTCCCTTTCCTGGGGCCGGAGCTGCTGCGGAATTTCGGTGGAATTTTGAGGTCGCCAAGCATCTTCCAGCTCAGAAGGGAAAGAAAAGAGAGGAACGGGGGAGGGCGGGGGTACGGGAGAGGGAAAAAGTGTGCTTGGGGCGTTCAGTTTCAGGATGGCAGAGGGAGCCCCAGCGGGCTGCACGGGCAGGGAGGTGGGCCGCGCGAACCCGGCTGCTTACCTACGTCTGCATTGCAAAACGCCTGTTGCGGGTGCACCGGGGAGCAGCTGCAGGCGTCGGCCGGGCGCAGCAGCGTGGCCAGCAGCAGGAGGCCGAGCGCCAGCCGGAGGCTGCGGGCCGCGGCGCCCATGGCGGGCGCGCTAGGGGCCTGGGTCCGGCTGCTGGGGCGCGGGCTGGGGCGCCGGGCACGCCCCTCCTCACCTGGCCCGCTCCCCCGCGCAAACTTTCTGTCCTCTTTGTCAAGGGGCGAAGAGGCGAGGGGACAGCGCAGGGCAGTGCACCCGGCGGAGAAGAAAGAGGCTAGGGGGCGGCGAGCGAGCGCAGCCCGGCTCGGCTCCTCCGCTGCCTTCTATGGCTGTGTTTGCTGCGGGCTCGGGCCGAGCCGCCGTTTTATTGCGCTCCGAGGATCCTCTGCTCCTCCTCTCGGTGGCTGACGGCCAGTGCAGGCCGGGCGCTCCCAGCAGCCCTCCTCCCGGGCCGCGCCGCGCAGCCCAGCCCTCCCCAGAACCCCGGCTTTTGTTGTGTGCCCAGCCTGGCACAGGCTGCGGGCTTCCCGCACCACCTGGCACGCTGCGCCGCAGGGCCACGCGCGCTGTGTACCTGATTGCGGGCCGGGGTGGCACCCACACACTTCTGGTTCCCCCAAACGGCCAGCTGTGCGACGGGTTATTCCTGATGGGCCCCTGATTCTGGGTGGAACTCAGGCCTTGTCCCTGAAGGCCACCAGGCCGCTGTCCCCCTCGCCCGCCCTGCCCATCCCCACGACCCCCCCAACTTTTTCCTCTGGCCAGGCCCCAAGGTCTTCTTTACTTCTCTTTCCCAGGATAAATTCCAAATTCCCTCTGGGGCCAGTGTCACTCCCCATCCCCCCTCCCATGGGGGAGGGTGGAGTGCTTGGAGGCCTTAGAATTTCCAGCGCCTTTGGCTACTTGTTAAAGAGAGGCTGGGGTGTAGTTACGGTGAACAAAAGAGCAAAAAACTGGCCAGATTTTGGACCGGTAGAAGGACCAAGGAGGGGCCCAGAGGCCAGTAAGCATTCCGGAGCCACCTTTGCTCTGACGGACCACTCTTTGCCCATAGACTCAGGCCAAAGCGCTTCTGTGTTCTTGAAAAGACCAAGGAGCCGAAAGGTGAGGTGAAAGGGACTGGGACAGCGGATGGCCAGTCCCCAACTGCTGGCTGAAGAGCCTGGCTTGCACAGGGGATATCGCCCTTGCCCTCAGATGTTGACCTGCGAGACAGAGAGACAAAAATTGGAGGAAATGACACAAAGTAGTGGCAGCCAGGCACAGGGACACACACGTTTTGGCAACACTTGGGGGACTGAGAAGGAGAACTAGAGTCAGTCTGAGGTCACCTTGGGCTGTACTGAATTCAAGGCTAGCCTAGACTACATAAGGAAACACTGTATCGAAACTCAGAGAGAGAGAGAGAGACAGAGACAGAGAGAGACAGAGACAGAGACAGAGAGACAGGCAGAGACAGAAAGAGAAGGAAGAGGAGGAGGAAGAGGAAGAAGAGGAAGAAGGAGGAAAGGGAGGAGGAAGAGAAGGAAGAAGAGGGAGGAAGAGGAGGAGGAGCAGGAGGAGGAGGAGGAGAAATGCAGGAACAAAGAAGCAAAGGAGTCCAGGGCCATGGCTCCTCACTTGAGAGTGCTTATTGTTCTTTTTTTTTTTTTTCTATTCTTTTTTTCGGAGCTGGGGACCGAACCCAGGGCCTTGCGCTTGCTAGGCAAGCGCTCTACCACTGAGCTAAATCCCCAACCCCGTGCTTACTGTTCTTATAGGGGACTGGATTTGATTCCTAGCACCCAGCCTGAGTGGCTCATGACCGCCTGTAACTCCATCACCAGTATTGGATGCTTCTGGCCTCCAAGGGCACCTGAATTCATGTGCCCGCGCACATAAAACACACTTAAATTTTTTTTTTAAAGTATGATTTCCCACTATAGTGTGTGGTGCAGATGTGAACCAGGCATTGCCGGGAAACAGGAGAAGAATGGGAAAGTAGTTTTTTTGCTTCAGAGACAGACAGTTCAGACAAACGTTAGACAGGGTGGTTATTTTTAGCACCTTGACAAATCCAAAGTCATTTTTTCTTTTTTTCTTTTTTCTTTTTTTCTTTTTTTTTTTTTTACTGTTGCTAACCTAAAATAGAGTGTGCTATCCCTAAAGTGAGGCTGACATTTTAAAGGTAGGACTGAGGGGTCAGAGAGATGGTGTAGTCAGTACAGTGCTCTCTGGATCTGAGTTCGTGCCCCAGAGCCCAAATAAAAAGCCCACCTTGCGGGGGAGGGGGGGTCGATGTGATCCCAGCACCAGGGAGGTAGAATTCTTGTGACTCTCAGGGGCCAGCATAATCTGTCCGGTCTCCCATCTCCATAAGATCCTATTTCAAAAGCACATGGTCAATGAGGTTGACAGGTGGACCCACATCCACATCAGGTGACTTGCAGCTACCTGTGACTCCAATTCCAGAGGCTCCAGCACCCTTCTTTGACCTCATCTACCACCTACAAACATTCACTTATATGCACACACATAAGACATACACAGACACACAGGCATGCATGCACACACACAGACACACACAGATACACACACATACCCACCACACACACACACACACATACACACACACACATACACATACCCACCACACACACACACACACACATACACACACATACCCACCACACACACACACACACACATACACACACACACATACACATACCCACCACACACATACACACACACGCACATACACACACATGCACATACCCACCACACACACACATACATACACACATGCACATATACACACACACACGCACATACACACACATTCACATGCACACCTAGACTCACATACACATAAACACAGAATATGGTTGATTCAGAATGTTATAGCATGTCAGATGCCTGTAACCCCTTTCTTTCGTTGTTTCAAATGAAAGACTATTGAATTTTACAAGTCTAGGAGAGTTTATAAGAGAAGTGGGTAACTTGGAGAGATGGCTCAGGGGTTAAGAGCACTGACTGCTCTTCTAGAGGTCTCAAGTTCAATTCCCAGCAACCACATGGTGGCTCCCAACCATCTATAATGAGATCTGATGCCCTCTTCTGGTGTGTCTGAAAACAGTTACAGTGTACTCATATAAAATAAATCTTAAAAAAAGAAGGAAAAAAAGAGAGAGAAGTGGGTAACTTAGGAGCCTGTCTCTTAGAATTTCAGGCACTACGTAAACAGTGATCAAGGGTGGTGATACCTCAGATGTAAGGATTGAAAGTGTCATTAGAGAAGACCAGCGCCAATGCTTGGTGAGCAGGGGAGGCGACAGGGGCCTGAGCTACAACTAGGGGACCACCTGGTGGCTCCACCCACCTGCACCCACTCACCTGCAGCAGCACTTTCACCCACAAGCCACCCCATCCATGTGTAAGAGCTACCTCCATCCGTGTGCAAAGGTGCTGAATTGCTCTCAACATTCTATTTATGGGGCTGGAGAAAGGGCTCACTAGTTAAGAACACTGGCTGCTCTTGCAGAGGACCTGGGTTCAGTTCTCAGCAACCACATGGTGGCTCACAAACGTCTGTAACACCTGTCCCAGGGGATCTGACACCCTCTTCTGGCCTCTGAGAATATTAGATATACACATGGTTCTCAGACATACATGCAGATAAAACCACTTATACACGTGAAATAAATTAATTTGGAATCTTCTTAGTTTTATTTGTTCATTTTTGAGAATATACTGGATCTCTTTACATAGCCCTGGGGGTCCTGGAACTCACTATATAGATAGACCAAGCTGGTCTCGAACTCACAGAGGTCTACATGTCTCTGCCTCGGCCTGTACCTCCACCTCCACCTGTTCCTCTGCCTCAAGTGATGGGATTAAAGGTGTGCACCACCACACACAGCTCTGTAATTTTTACTTTTGATTGTGTTAGGGATGGAACCCAAGGCCTCATGCTTGCTAGGCAAATGCTCTACCAGTTGACCCCCATCCCCAGCAAGATGCTGGCTTTCTCAGCCACAAGTAGGCTTATGGGTAAAATATATATGTGTGTCCATTTCTGGGGTGAGAAAACTCCTCATGTCTATGCTCCCATCTGCAGCTGTCTTCTCCAAGTAGAAGCCTATAAGGCAAACCTGTCTTTCTCTCTGGCTCTAGCTTCCCTCTTGGTATCTTCTTTTTCTTCCACCTATTTGAGTACTGTCCCTATGGGTGATGGAGGTCCCACCATACCGCATGTATTTAGCCCAGGGCTGGGTCTTGGCGAATGATAGGCAAGCTTCTCAAATGAACCACAACACTAGCCCTCCACCTCTTCTCTTGACGTGGGTGGGTGGGCTAACAGATTCCCCTGCACGACTTTGGCATGCTAGATACCCCCTCCCCAGGGCCTGTGGCTGGACTGCGCTGGTCTTACTGAGGGCCAGTGATGTACCCATAGAGACCAAGGAAAGAGAGAGGAGGGAGGCTGGAGCTGGGTCAGAGGGCCGAGAGAAGATGCTGGATTAAGAGGGCGTCGTGTTCTGAGTGAGGTGGGAGAGCTCTGAGAGGAAAAGAGAGAAACAGTACAAGACGGGACGATTCTTCTGGAAGGACAGGCAAGTGGGGTAAGACCCTGTGACCTGACAACATAAGTCGCTCTACGTGCCTTCTCGGTTGACTCCCCAGACTTATCTGCAAGTTGATGATAAAGGAAAAAAAAAAAAAAAAAAAAACTTCCTAAAATGGTGCGTGGGTTCACAGCTATGACCTCAATACTGGGCGGGCTGCCCGCAGGGAGGCCATTTTCTTTTTCTTTCTTTTTTTTTTTTTTTAAGATGTTTTATTTATTTTATGTATATGAGTGGTCTATCTATACCTGCCTGTCAGAAGAGGGCATCGGATCTCATTACAGATGGTTGTGAACCACCATGTGGTTGCTGGGTTTTGAACTCAGGACCTCTGGAAGAGCAGTCAGTGCTCTTAACCGCTGAGCCATCTCTCCAGCCCTTTCTTTCTTTTTTTTAAAGATTTATTTATTACATATAAGTACACTATAGCTGTCTTCAGACACACCAGAAGAGGGCATCAAATCTCATTACAGATGGTTGTGAGCCACCATGTGGTTGCTGGGATTTGAACTCAGGACCTCTGGAAGAGTAGTCAGTGCTCTTAACCACTGAGCCATCTCTCCAGCCCAGGAGGACATTTTCAGTTGCATATCAAGTTTGAAGGTTCTAACCCTCCCCCAAAAAACAAACAAAACAAAACCCTCCACTTTCCTTTTTTTTTTTTTTTTTTCTTTTCTTTTTTTCCGGAGCTGAGGACCGAACCCAGGTGAGCTAAATCCCCAACCCCTAACCCTCCACTTTCCTAAATGGATGGGGCAGCACACACGTGTGATCCCAGAGTAGACTCAGGCGGGTGGAGTTTCAACTCCAGGGTGAGACCCTGTCTCTGAAAAAGAAACGATGAAAAACCTGGAAACCAGGGGCTAGAGAGCTGACTCAGCAGTTAGGAGCTGACTCAGCAGGTAAGAGCTGACTCAGCAGTTAGGAGCTAGCTCTGCTGCTCTTGCAAGGACTTGGGTTCAGTTCCCAGTACTCAGATGGCAAGGTTTACAATTATTTGTACGTTTGGTCCCAGATCACTCAATGCCTTCTTCTAACCTCTGCGGGCACCAGGCATAATGCAGACCAGCCTTGGAGAAAGCACTGCCACTCCGGACCCTGACTCTCCTCTGTGGGGGTGGGGCAAGGGCTGAAGTGAGGTAAGAGCACTGCACCTGGTTACTCCCCACCATCAACTCCAAACAGCCTCCTCCGTCTCTCTGGTTTTGGGGGGTTGGGTGAAGGAAGAGGGTCTCAGAAGATGGCCTTGAACTCCTGGTCCTTTCCCGAGTGTCAGGATTCAGGTGTCTCCCACGCCTCATTTATGTGGCTCTGGAACAAGGTGAGAGTTGGGCAAACACTAGCGAATGATTGACAGCCCTGGAGAGTGTCTTGGGTACTCTCCTGACAGATGGGAGGTGGCAGTGCTTCCAGTCAACAAGCGAGAGGTCTGTGGAGAGGTCTTCCAGGCTAGGATCACACACTTGGAGCTATCACACTTGAAAGAGAGTCCAAGCCCAGAGCTAGGGCCTGGCACCATGCTGAGCTGTCTCCCTCTCCCTCCCACATCTGAGCACACCCAGCAAACATGTGCTGGGAAGACCCAGTAAACACTTATTCCAGGTAAACTGAGGCAGGGTGCCTTTTGGTGGAACAAGCCTCCTGGTACTCATGATGAGTCTGCCAGGGGAAGCTCTACCATTGCAGACCCACCCTTCTTGCCCCATCTCCCCCAGCACATGGTGTTCTCTCCTCAGCGACAGCTTGAGCAGAGCGGAAGCCCCCCTGCATCCCCCCTCTTTCCGGCAGGTTCCTGGAGAGCCAGACGCTCTTCTCAGACATGGGCATCAAAACTGGCCACACTTGCCAGCAACAGGAAGCTGTAGAAGCAGTTGTGGGGGAGGGGTCTTGGGCAGGACTTAGGGAACTGGAAGCTGGAGGCTGTCGGGAGGTGGGCATGGGTTTAAGGATCTCTGTCTCTGGGAGGAGACTGTGCTAGTGCGACCTGGGATTCCGATCAGCACCTCGATGAGCCTCCCCACCCAACTGGGGAGTCTTAGCTGCAATCAGCAGGTGGGGTCCATCCTTCTGGTGGGGCTGTTTACTCAGGACATTCCAAGGCTGACAAGATGGTGAGTTAACAAGAGCTTGGACCTACTTGCAGGTAGGGTGCGGCCCTGCCATAGCTTGACAGTTCTGTGGCACTAAAAAGCATTCCCACAGACGTTTCTTTTTTTTTTTTTCTTTTTTCTTTTTTCTTTTCTTTTTTTTCGGGCTGGGGACCGAACCCAGGGCCTTGCGCTTTGCTAGGCAAGCGCTCTACCACTGAGCTAAATCCCCAACCCAGACGTTTCATTTCTTAATCCACACTCTTCAATTGGAGCCTGGCTTCTAAATCTTGGCATGTTGACGGGGCTTCAGGTAGAATAGAGGCTGCGAACCTCTGGCCCTCACACAAATGCTGTCCCGTGCACACACTAGAACTCATACACAATGAACTGGTTGACAGATCGACGGGCTAGCGGACTGTGGCTACAGATTTTTCTGGCTCTGAGTAAAGCAAGCAACAGACTGTTGGAGTGCAGGCTTCTGTTTTGTAGAGCAAATAACACTTCGCTTAGGAATGAACCAGGGACCTTGAGGCCCAGGTGTAGTCCCGTTCCACACTATCCAGGGACATAAAGAAGATAAGAGATACAATAACTAATTTAGAGAGCCGGGCGTGGTAAGGTAGGACCCCTATCATCTCGTTTATGTGACACTGAATGCCTCAAATCCCGACAGAAGCTTACCAAGGCATCCTCGTATCAGGAGCTGGGGGGTGGGTGGGGTCAGGTGACAGGACACCCCTCCCCCGCAGCCTTAGAGCTCTTCTCTCTGTGGTAGGGCGAAGGCCTTGGCCACCACCCATCCAGTACCTGCTTTTTAGGTGATGTCTGCTTGGCCCACAGCTCTTTTCATTTTGGCTTTCCTGTTGTCCCATCTCCATCCATCTTTAAAGAGGGGGGGCTCCGCATCTCCCACAACATACCTCCACTCTTCTTCCCTTTCCCCATAAGCCTGCGAGCTTAGCATTCCATAGCCCACCTGCAGGCAGCCTTGTGTAAGGCGCAACTTCACAGCTTTCTGCCCCCACCCATGTTGGTACAGGGACTTCAGACTGAAAGGGAAGGAGGAATAGAGAGAGGGAGGGAGGGAGGAGTGCACAGAGGGAGGGAGGGAGGGAGGGAGGGTGTCCTGGTGGGGAAACAGGAAGCCTTGTGATGCTTGGCCCCAAAGAATTGCCACATCTGAAGTAGGCTGGATGGGCCAGCATCCCAGAGGACGGAAGGCTGACTTGACAGTGACAGCCCAGCTTCAGCCTGGGCAGGGTGGTGTCACAGGGAGGGACCCTGTAGGGCCAGGTTCTTCCTCTCTCTTCCTCAGGCCTTCTGAGATGGCCAAGCCAGGGATCCCTGCCCTCTTCCCAGAAAAGAGAGGGGTTTGGAGAGCAGGCTACTGCAGCTTTGGATTCTTAAACGTCTCTGGCTTCTCCTTCCCCTCCTCTGGCTCCCCTTTCAAACCCCTGTCCCTTGTCTGCCCCCTCCTCTGCCCCACCCCACCCCTCTCTGGTCGACCCCCTCCTCCCTGCCCCCACTGGGCTCTGCAGGACCCTCAGTGAAGCACTCAGGAATGTAGCTGATGCTAGGAGTCGACGCCCCTGGCTGCCTGGCTGCTCATACCCAGTCTATTTCCTCTTGGCCCTGGGCATGTGGTCATGTGCTTCTGCTCATGAGCCAGTTGCGATGAGAACCCTTCACCCCTCTGGTCCGCCTCTCCCCAGGAAGCTGCCTCAGCTAGCAGGGAGGGGTGAGAGACCCAGAGCTTGCTGTTCAGCTCAGAAGGGTTTGCTTGGGGATGGTGGTTTCAGGTTCCCTGGCCCGCTGGTCTGGGATGGGAGGCACAAGAGGCTCGGGTTTCCACCACCACCACCACCATCCTCTGCTTCCTTTGGTGTTGGGGAGTGGCAGCCTTTGGCCATGATGTCATTGCCTAATCCAAACAGAAGGGAGGCCGTGCTCTGTGGCGAGCTGCAGGCCAGTGCTGCACAGAGTGAGCGCTGCAGTAAATCTCATGGTAAGGCAGTCTAGAGAAACCACTCTACTTCTCCCAGGTCCTCTTCTCCTTTCTGTGCTCCTGACTGGCCTCCCCTCCCTTTCTCCTCTTTCCTCAATTCTTTGGAGATGCTGTAGCATCCCTGTGACATCACCCCTCAGCCAGGGGGCCACAGGGGCTGTCACCTCTAGATGCAAAGCCAGCCCTATTCTCTCCAAAGGCAGAAAGAAGGAACAGGCTTGGGGCGGGTCTCATCCTAGCAAGCCCATGAGGAAGAAGAGGGAAAGCGAAGCTTCTTGGAAAAGGAGGCTTCGAGTCCTTCATCCCCTCTGCCATTCTCAAGTTCGGATCCAGCTTCTCCGCTTTGCTTCTGCCCGCTCAGCTCTTCCTCAGCTACAGAGGCAAGAGGGACCACTCAGGACCATGGTATCCATGTGTGCCTGGAGCGTCCTGGGTAGAAATGGGCCCGGTGACTGACCCTGTCATCTGGTTCTGCTCTGGTGTTCTATGACCCGGGAACACCAGTGAGAGCTAGTCATCCCGCCTCAATTCCCTTGCATGCTTCTCCTGGCTACAGAGCTGTGCCACTGTACTCAGGGTGACCGGTGATGTCAGTGGAAGTGAGGTGAGCCGCAGCTCCCAGCACAGGATCCCTGCTGGGTTCCCTGCAGAGATGAGGGATGCTGTGGGCTCTGCCTCAGCACCTGGCCATTGGTGCTACAATTCTGGTGCCGCGAGGAGGCAGGGAATGTCCCGGATTAGTGATTAGTCCCTCTAATCACTCTTGGTAGCCACACCCTCTCCCATTAAACATCCCTTCCCTGTGGAGTCTGCTCAGCCCTCACACTCCTCCACCTAGAATCCTGGCCATCTGAACAAGATAGAGACCGTCCCAGTCCCAGAGCTGGGACAGCATGGTGACAAGAGAGTGGTCTGGATGAGGGATAGAAAAGGACACTTCGCCCAGTAGCCTACCACAGTGGCCTTATTTTATAGACTGCCGCAGCTTGTCTTACGACAGACTTGTTCTCAGGTCTGTCTTCCCAATCCACTGAATATCTCTTTTACTTGGTTTTGTTGAGACCAGGTCTCTGGCTGGCTTGGAACTCACTATACAAACCAGGCTGGCCTTGAACTCAGAGAGATCCAGAGTACTGGGATTACAAGTATGTACCACAGGGCCAACCTCTGAGTGAATATCTCTTAAGGTTATATAGTTCATATAGGCTTCATTTCATCTGTTAAAAGTATTTCTTGAGGGTTGGGGATTTGGCTCAGTGGTAGAGCGCTTGCCTAGCAAATGCAAGGCCCTGGGTTTGGTCCCCAGCTCCAAAAAAAAAAAAAAAAAAAAAAGAAGAAGAAGAAAAAAAAAGTATTTCTTGGGCACACAAGTCAGTCATGCATGTGCCAAGACTAGGGATGGGACAAACAGGACCCTTCCTCTTGTGTGGCACGAACCCCTGCTCAGTAGGAAGTAAAAAGCATGGGCTAAGAAGATGGCTCAGGAGGTAAAGTGTTTGGTCCGCGGCTCTGATCCCATGTAAGAGCAGAGCACGGTGGCTGTGCCTGCATTCCCCGAACTGGGGAGCTGGGGTCAGGTTTATCTCTGGGGCTGTGTGGCCAGCCAGTCTACCTGAACCAATAGCTCCAAGTTCAGTGAGAGGCTCTGTACACACTGAACACACACACACGCTCACACACACACACACACACACACACACACACACACACACACACACACGAAATACAGAGTATAAGGGGCACCATGCAGTGGTGGTGCCTAGAACCTTGTAGGGGCCCAAGTGAGGAAACAAGGCCTCTTGCCTCAGAGAAATAATGGTTCAGAAGAAGGGTTGGAGTCCTCCAGATCGCAGGGTAGGCACACTTGGAGAGCCAGTGTGCTGGATGTGGAAGGCCAGGGCCCAGGAGCCAGGCTGGCTGTGAGGAGGGGGTGGGGGTGGAGCCGGCGGTCAGCAGGGTCTGAGATGAGCCTTGGTGGAGGGAGCCGGCAGCAGCTGTTGGTGGTGACTCACTGCTGAGCAGGGAGATTGGAAACACATGTTCCCTCGGAGAGGCAGGCGTATTCATTACTCAGAGACCAGGGTTCCTGTTGAACCTGAACCTGGGTGGGGGTTCAGTTGGCAGCAGGAAGTGGTGAAGCCCAGCTCACTGTTGTCACCTGAGGGACTGTGGCTCACCTGTGACCAGACCATAGGAGGCACTGAGGGTCCATTTCTTAGATGATCACTGCAGAGCATCCCAGCAGCCACTCAGGTTTCCCTGTTGTCCACCTGAGAGGAAGTTCTTTTGTAGTAAATACCAGACATCATGACATCATAGTTCCACTTTTTTTTCTTTTCACCCGCCCCTAGTTCCGCTTTTAAAATTGTGTGTGTGTGTGTGTGTGTGTGTGTGTGTGTGTGTGTGTGTGTCTGCACTCCCCTTACTGCCTACCTAGCACGGCTCCTCCCACTACCTGGTGTGGCTCCTCCCACTTCCCAGCATGGCTCCGCCCCACCTGCCTTGTCCTGTGTGTCTTCCCTACACATCCTGGACAGACCCACTGTCCCTCCAGCTCCACCAGCACTCTTAGTTCAAATCCTTCCTTGCAGTCTTTTCCTCTCCAAGGCCTGTTCTCCGCCTGAGCTTAGCTAAGGATCTCACAGGTCAACTGACTGCCCTTCCTGACCCCTCAGCTGTAGTCACATCTCCAACAGGTGTGCAAAGCCTTAGGGTCTGCGGGATGGGTCTGCACAGGTGGGAGAGGAAAAGAACAGTGTTCTAGAGAGATCAAAATGTCCCCTCAGGAGGCCCCCAGGTGGGAAGAAGACAGTTGGGCCATCAGAGCCTACCTAGGATACAATAGACCCCCTTGACTCTTCCAGAATGGAAGAAGCTCTTAAGGCCTGGCCCCAGAGGGCACACCACACTTTCTGACCCCTTGGCCCTGATCCTGAAGCTTGAGAGACTGTCTGTCCCGAGAAGGTCTTGTGCAGCCTCACTCCCAAGCCCTCTGTTCTTCCCGGCTCTGGCCGGCCCTGGTAGAGAGGGGAATCGGCTGTTCAGAATCCAAACAGCGGGCAGCTGCTCCAGACTGGAGGGACACATCTGGAAGATGTGTCCTGGCTGCTGCTATCATGACAGCTGCCAGGGAAAGTACTGCTTTCAGGTTCTCTGTGAGCTGAGAAGGAAAACAAGAGTGGGAGGGGAAGGGGGACTTGGCTCTCAGACTCAAGGATGCAACACCTTGGCCTGGTTGGCAGAGGGAGAAACACAGCAAACAGGTCTACAGCTGAGACAGGCGGGCTTTCCTGACTATCTTCTCTCTCCTCTGGACCCCGGGCGACAAGAGCTCAGTCTGCTGTTCTGAAGGGCTGTGACATAAGGCAGTTGGTACTGTGAGCATAGTCCTGAGATGTGCAAAGATATTGGTGGGGCCCCCACAGTCCCAAATTTCCCCAAGGAAAATGTCTGGCACCACCACACCATTAAACCCAGCCAGCAGTCACAGGGTGGATTTCTTTGAGTCTGAGGCTAGGGACGGCTACATTGTGATACTTTGTCTCAAAAACCCCAAACAAAAATCAGAGAACCACAAGGTCCACCTCAGCTGGAGAGGTGAGTCAGCCAATTACTGACTGCTCTTGCAGAGAACCTGAACTCCGGTCCCTATTGTGAATTTGGTTTATTGCTTGTTTCATGTTAAGTGGGTTCCCAAAATTACTTGGGAATTCACAAGTCTGCATGTAAGATGATGAGGATCCATGCCCCCCAGTTGGCTTTGATTGGTAAAGTTGCTGGCAGGGCAGGGAGACAGAGGCAGGACTTTTAGGATTCCGGGGGTGGGGGGTAGGGGACATGGGACAAAGGAGGATTACCATGCTAGGAAAGGGATAAGATCCAGGCTTGGAAGCGGCAGAAGAGAAAGCTTGCGATCATGTGAGAGCCGGGGAAGAACAGCCCCAGGTCCCCCATGCCCCATAGGGTCTAGGGTAGCAAAGATGAAATATAGGTTTTAGTGAGTAATAACTCAGGATTATAAGGCTTCCTGTGTGTCTCTCACATCCAGGGTCCACAACATCGGGGCGGTATCAAGCAACTCGCACTGCCGTTGCCGGGGAGGTTAGAGCGGGTTAGTCAACAATGGCAACTGTTCCCAGCATCCCACAGCAACTCGCAATTATATGTAACTCCAGTTCCAGGGGACCACCCTCTCCTGACCCTGTATGCACATGGTAAACAGACATGCTCACACGCAAAACACCTGTACAGGTGAAAACTGTCCATCGAATGGTGGATGGATGAGCGTAGCTATGCAAGAGCCTGTTACTCAGCCTCGAGAGTGAGGTGTTTATGTGTGTTCCAAGAATACTAGGCAAGGCAGAGGTAATGGTTCACACCCACATCCCCAGTGCTCAAGCAGGAGGATTATGGTGCTGAGGCCAGCTTCGCTTATTTAGCTACACAGACGTAGAAGAAAAGAACATGGTGCTGGGTGAGGAGAGGCTCACTAAAGCCCACTCCTGTGACAGTGACTGTGGAGAGCCGGGGTGGAAGGGACAGGGACCTGGGGTTGGGAGCTAAAGAGTAGATAGTTTCTTTATAAGTGGCAAAAGTATTGTCAAGTGGATTGGTGGTACAAGGCTCGGTGAATGTGTAAACCCCAGAGCCAGGGGCTGCAGAGGTGGCTCAGTGGTCAAGAACGGTGGTACTCTTACAAAGGACCACGGTTCTGTCACCAGATCCCACATGGCGCCTTGCAACTAACCCTCTGTAAAAAACAGGAGATACAGCGTCCTCTTGTGGCCTTTATGGGCACTGCATACACGTGGTGTGCATACATGTGGGAAGGCAAAATACCAATACACATAAAAATAGTTTAAACCTCTCTACAACCCCAACTCCCCCACCTCACAGGGTTATATACTTTAACTGGATTTGCTATGCGTATGCGGATCATACCTCAGTATCACTATTAAAAAAGAGGTTAGCCAGGCACCGTGTAGTACACACCTTTAATTCCAACACTCAGGAGGCAGAGGCAGGCAGCTCTCTGAGTTTGAGGATAGCCTGGTCTACATAGTGAGTTCCAGGATAGCCAGGGCTACACACAGAAACCCTGTCTTAAACAAAAGCCACAAAGAAGAGGAGGTGGGGGAGGGAGAGGGGAGGGAAATGGGAAGGGAGGGGAGGGGGAAGATGACATCTTGTCCTGGGGATGTCACTCACCTGGCAGAGAGCTTGCATAGTGTGCTCAATTCTGGATTCCATCCACCAGCACCACATAAACAGGGCATGGTGGTATAAGTCTGTGATCCCAGACCTTAGGAGGAGGGGGAGGAAGAGGGGGAGGGGAAGGAGGATGAAGAGGAGGAGGAGAGAAAGAGGAGGGGGGCAGGAGGATCAGACACTTGGGGTCATCTTAACAACATAACAAGTTCAAGGCCAAATAAGGGGGAAAGAAATGTAAATTGGGCCTTGGCAGCTGAGTCATTTAAAAGCCAGGGACAAGAAGCTGTGCCTGGAAGATGGCAGACATCTTGCCTAAACCAGGGAGGAACAGAGCACTGGCAGATGGTCAGGCTGATGGACATTGGTGGATGGGCAGGCAGGGCAAGCAGGGCAGGCTTGGCAGGCTGATGGGCAGAGGCCTCTTCTGAGACACTGGAGGGGGGGAGGGGAGGTGGTGTCAGGGGACACGAGAGCTGGTGCATAAGGGTGGACACACACTTCTCCCAGCTCTCTCCAGCCAGAGAATGGTGGGCGCAGCTCCAGCATTGGTCAGGGGTCGAGGTGGAGTGGAGGAAGACGACATAGAAGCTATGGCAGGATGTGGGAAAAGACAAAGGTCCAATGCAGCTTCTCTCAGGGGAGACGCCAGGAGCATCGTGAACCCTACCTAGGAAGACCAGAGTGTCCCCTGTCTCAGTCCTGCCCTCCTCGTGGCACCTGGACATTTATATTCAGCTCTTGTCCTTCTCATTCCGAAGCAAGTTCCTCAAACCCAGAACGTCCTTGGTGTCCTGACCAAGAGGGAGTGCACTGGACAAGCGTTCCAAACAACACCACTGCTGCCAACTCCCTGGGACAAGAAACCACAGGAGCCTTCCATGCTGCTCACACTAGTCCAGCCCTCACGCTGTGGGCTGTGGGCTTGGGGGCTATCCTCTGACTGAATCACCGGGGAGGGAGGTGTCAGGATGAGGTAAGAGACGTGTCTCAGTCGTGTGGTGCCTCACGGTGATGATTCTAGCATTTGGGAGGTCGAGGCAGGAGGATCACGGGGTCATCCTAAGCTACATAGCCAGCCTGGGCTACATGACATCCAATCTTCAAACAAACACACAGAATGCACCTCCCCCCACCCCCCACCCCCACACACAGATTCTCACACTCAGCCCCAGAAAGGCAAGGGTTTGCTGGAAGACTGAAAGTTGGTAGCAAAGCTGTCCGGGGGGGGGGGGTGCTGAGGGAAAATGGCAGCGGCCAAAAGACTGAGGGGGTTGATTTGGGAGACACTGGGGCCAGAGGTGAAGGCAGTGGGCAGCCACCATGGATGCCATGTGAGGAGAAAAGAGAAGAGGGAAGCAGCAAGGGAGGGGGTTTCTGCCAAGTCCTGAGGGCAATGGCTTCAGTAGATGCTCACACCACCTCTCTTTCTTTCTTCCTTCCTTCCTTCCTTCCTTCCTTCCTTCCTTCCTTCCTTTCTTTCTTTTAAAGATTTATTCATTTTATGTATGTGAGTACACTGTCACTGTCTTCAGACACACCAAAAGAGAAGAGGGCACTAGATCCCATTACAGATGGTTGTGAGCCACCATGTACTCGCTGGGAATTGAACTCAGGACCTCTGGAAGAGCAGTCAGTGCCCTTAACCACTGAGCCATCTCTCCAGCCCTCTTTCTTTTTCTTTCTTTCTTTCTTTCTTTCTTTCTTTCTTTCTTTCTTTCTTTCTTTCTTTCTTTCTTTTCTTTCCATCTGTCGTCCATCCGTCTGTCTGTCTGACTGACTGATTGTGTCCCAGGTAGCACAGCCTGGCTTGGAGCGCCTCATCCTCCTGCCTCTACCTCCTGAGCTCTAGGATTTTCAGTGTGCGGCCACCGCCACACCCAGCTGAGAACTTTTACTTTATGTGTACGAGTTGGGTTCTTTTTTTTTTTTTTTTTTTTTTTTGCTTTTGTTTTGCCTGCGTGAATGCATAGCACCCCGTGCGTGCCTGGGGTTCGTGGAGGTTATAAGAGGTCACTGGATCCAGTTCCCAGCACCCACCCAGTAGGCTCACAACCGTGCATATCTGTGGTTCCACGAGGGTGCTGGGAACTGAACTCAGGTCCTCTGCAAGAGCGGCAAATGCTCTTAACCACTGAGCCTTCTTCTCCTGGTCCCACTGGTAGAGAATTTATCCTGGTCTCTTGAGGCAGGGTCTCACCTCTCCCAGGATGGCTGTCTTCTCACTGTGTTTCATCCCATGGTCTCCGGATCTTGATCTTACTGCTTCGGCCTCCCAAAGACCAGATCAAAGTATTCATTTGATTCAATTCAAAGTATTTTCAAGTATTCATTATCTGACAAGCAGACTAACTTTAAAAAAAACAAAAAACAGTTTCAGGTTTACAGAAAATTGATCTGGCAGTACACTGCTCCTGACTGTCCCCTGACCCCTCGGGTTCCCCGCCACCATTTGCCTCTCTCCAGAGTAATATATTTGGTACAGTTGATCCTATATTGAGAGTGAGTGTCCCTCAGCCTCTCCAGGGTGTTCTGTGGGCTCTGCCAAGTTGGGAGAGCATGGAGCCACTTTGTCAGTGTCTCTCAGAGGGCATCGCTGTCTTCAATGTCACCTCTTTGCCTCCACCTTTGGTGTTCCTACCCAAAGGCCAGATGACATTCAGATGGGGCTGACACAGCAGCTGCTTCTGCAGTTGCCCCTTGCCACCTTGCTCCAGCCGAGTGCCAGGGGTCCCTCAGGATTCATTAGGGCTGTGGGCTAGCATGCTCTCTCCCCTCCCTGCTCAGGGCACTGATGGAATGGAGAATCATGAAGAAAGGCAAGCAGCCCTCAAGGCCAAGGTGGAGCTTCAGCTATCTGCTAATGCCACATCTTCTGTCAGCTGACACCTTTGTCTGCAGCAGTGGAGGGGACAGGATCAGGCCAGCAGTTTAGGAAACTCCACTCTGCTGCCTGACAACTTACTTACCAACTGTTTGCTGCAAGCCCCCAAGCAGAGGCAATGCCCTCTATGGCAATTGAGCACTAAGGAGTCCCGAGGCAGAGCTGCTCTCACTGTGTAAGACTGGACAGCTGTGTTGTCTCTCCAGGACATCTGAGAAGTGTCACAAGCAGGGCTAGAAGCCCCAGGCTGCTCACCTGTCTTGACAGATGTGGCATCCATGACTCACTCTCCTTCCTAGAAGTTGGACCCCACAGACCTCCTGTCATTTCTTTTTTTTTTTTTTTTTTTTTTTTTTGGTTCTATTTTTCGGAGCTGGGGACCGAACCCAGGGCCTTGCGCTTCCTAGGCAAGCGCTCTACCACTGAGCTAAATCCCCAACCCCTTTTTAAAGGCTTTTTTTTTTTTTTTTCTTTTTTCTTCAGAGCTGGGGACCGAACCCAGGGCCTTGTGCTTGCTAGGCAAGTGCTCTACCGCTGAGCTAAATCCCCAACCCCCCTCCTGTCATTTCTTAATGCTGGCTTCAGCCGCTTGGGGAAGGGTCTGACTCTCTCCAAAGGGAGCATCCAGGACCTCCAGCCTTTCCCAGAGACAAAGAGCTTCTTTCCCTTCAAGGCCGGCTTCCACGCAGAGATGGTCCAAGTCCCATGCTAGCAAAGTGGGTTGTCACTCAGTAAACACCTGCTGTATGGCATGATTTCTGAAACCCATATGAAAAAGATGATGTCATGACATGTTCCATAATCCTGGGCCAGGTGTGTGGAGACGAGTGGGTCCCTGGGGCTCACTGGCCAGCTGGCCTAGCCTACTTCGTTAATTCTAGGCCAGTGAGAGAGTTTAGCCCTCCATATAATATGAGCCTCAGACCTCCAGATACATGTGAACTTATGTGCAACCATATATATATATGTATATTTGCAAGTGCACATAACTACATGCAAGCACATATGCACATGGGCACGCACACACACGCACACACATGCACACACACGCACACACACACACACACACAGTACCTTAGTTCTAAGAAAAGAGCCTCATGCATCTTGATAGCAACTGTGCCAGAGACAACCTCTGAGAACAAGAAAAGCATTGTGGGGCTGGGCACCACCTCCCATAGGCCCCTCCCCAGTGCTGCCCCTGCTTAAAGCGGACCCCTCTTGCACTATGGACTCATTTTGCATGGCTTTGTGTGTTATCACCTTCCCAAACACACAGCCTGATTAGCCAGACACCTGTCCAGTCACCTTTCCAAAAGCAATTCTTCTCTTCTTTTGCGACAGGGTCTCCTATGTAGTCCTGTCTGTCCTGGAACTCAACTATGTAAAATCAGGCTGGCCTCAAATTCACAAAAAAATCCTCCTGCCTCTGCCTCCTAAGTGCTGGGATTAAAGGCTTGAGCCACCATGTCGGCCTAAAAGTAATTTGTATTGAAGTAGAAACCAGTCACTGCTAGGTTGGGTTAAACTTTCCGTTTCTTACCAACAATGTCTCCAGTTCTGTTTGTCTAGACCAGGGAGACAGGCTGGGGAAAAGCTGACTGCGTGTCTAAACCTCTCACATCTGGAGCAATTTCCACATCCTATTTGAAAACCCCCACTGCCCATTCGGAGGAGCCAGCTTTGACTGGAATCAGAGGGCAGACAGAAGCTGTACAGAGTGGTCCGTGAGGCTGATCTCAGCACTCAGGAGACTGAGGCGAGGGAACCAGGGGTCCCATGCTGGCAGGTGAGGCAGACGGAGTCTCGTCCTCAAACACCCCCTCACCCCTGGTTTCATGAGCTGCGACTGGGGTAGCCTTCTCTCCCGAAAGCAGGCAGCATAGCGAGCCACTGTCCTGGGGTGTTTCCAGAACACTCTGGTATTTTCTGAGGTTTTCTTTAGTCCCGCTCAGCAAAGTGCTCTGTGCCAGTGCTCCCTTGAGGGTGGGGGTGGGGAGAGTGTAATTTTGAAAGTTAACTTCAACAACTACAATAAAGATAGCTGGTAAGAAAGCTGTTTCACTGGATATGCCCTCCTCTGGCCAACCCCCACATCACAGCCCACCAGCAGCCATGCCTCGCTTCTCCCAGGACCCAGGGGAGGCAGTCTGTGCTGGCCAGGACGGCCTCAAACTCTGGTTCAAGCCATCCTTCTGACTCCACCCTTCTTCCATGCAGTTGGGACCACAGGTGCACATGCCTGTATCTGGCCCCTGTTCTTATCCAGAATCTGTCTCCTCAAACAGCTTAGACTCTTTGGATGAGCTGAGCTATCCTTGTTCCAGCCGGCCCCTGTCCCCGCTGCTGGCCTTGGCTTTGGAGGTTACTTTGCACCTGAGACCAAAGCCACTCAGCAGAGAATGGGCACATGCCATGTCCCTCCTCCGGGTCCTCCACCCACCATGGGATCTGAAGCCCCACCCATTGAATCAGGCTGGCTTTTGTTACCACCTTGCCCAAAAGAGTGGGCAAAATAGGGCTGCGACATCCAATATCAGGTCATGAGGATGTGAATCTTTCACGCCTGTTCTCTCCCTCCCTCCTCTCATCTCTGTGCTCTCCTCTTTCTCTTCCTCTATCATGGGCTCTGGACCTCTTTCCTGCTGTCCCCACTGCCTGGCAGGGTGAGGGTAGGTGACTCCCAGAAGAATTCTGGAAAAGGTCCTGGCTAATGTAAATTTCTTCACTTAGATTCATGGTCTCTCCACTGCTCTGGAAAAGACAGTACCTCACCAGTCTCTGTCCTCTCATGTGGCGCTCTAGAGCAGTATCCCCCTAAGCTGACCACAGCCTCCCCCAACATCCAGCAAGCTCCTAGGTGTTCAGCAAAGTCCTTGCTTGGCCATACAGTTCAGATTCTTTTTTTCTTTTTTTCTTTCTTTTTTTTTTTTCTTTTCTTTTTTTTTTTTTTTTTTTTTTGGTTCTTTTTTTCGGAGGTGGGGACCGAACCCAGGGCCTTGCGCTTCCTAGGTAAGCGCTCTACACTGAGCTAAATCCCCAGCCCCTTTTTTTCTTTTTTCTTTTTTTTCTTTTTTTTTCTTTTTTTTTTTTTTGGAGCTGGGGACTGAACCCAGGGCCTTGCGCTTGCTAGGCAAGCGCTCTACCACTGAGCTAAATCCCCAACCCCTACAGTTCAGATTCTTAAAAGACCAGCCTCCTCCTCCATTGACCTCAGGGGCTCTTCTCTCTGACCTTCCCAGGAAGCCCTAAGCCCTGCTGACTCGAGAAAAATCCATTTCTGGGGAGAGAAGGAAGGTGCCAGGGTCTCTACACAGCCAGGGCCAGCTGGCTGGGTAACAACCTTCGTATTCAGTTCTGAGAGCCTTGGGTTGGCAGAAGCAGGGAGAGATATTGAGCCACTTCTTTTCCTGGACTGAGAAGGCGTTTATTCCCCTCCCAGGAAGCTCAGGGTCGGTCCTCAGAGGTTCATTTCTCAGGAACGGGGGCTGAGAGATCTGCTCAGTCAGGATTCCTTCCTGGTGCACTAGTCAGCAGCCAGCATCCATCATAGCTGAAGACATCTTCACATACTGCTTCATTCAGGACTCACAACAACCTAGGGTGGGGGGGTCCTCTGTCCATACCCGAGGGTAAGGTTCAGAGGGAGCAGGGAGCAGCATCTCCCTAAGGTCACATTGCTGAAGGGCAGGACTCTAGAGCCTGGCCTTTGGTCCTAAAGGCACACACAGAAGGCACCGTTTATGACATCGGAACTCGGTGGTCCCCTCGATGGCCAGGCAACAGCTGCAAAGCGATCCACAGGTGTGGTCCACGGGGAAGGGTGGTCCAGGGTTCACTAAGGCTCGGCACTGGCTTTTGGGTGCAGATGGCCTTTAGGATCCCTGAGGATTGCACCCTGTAAGTGGCAGTGAGGGGCTGCCCAAGGCCTTCCCTAGGTGAGTCTCATTGTGGGCTTAGAATTGTTCCCCCAAGAAAGAAGTGGGAACTGATGTACGTACAGCTGAGGAGGGTAGATCAGGCCAGCTCTGAAGACCAAGAAGTCTCCAGGATAGACCATCCCCACCACTCTCCAAGCCCGTTGCCATGGCAACACCACTCCTGTGTTACTTGTTCTCACCATCGAAGAGCCTCCTGCTGTGACACCCATCTGCCTTCAGGGGCTTTTTGCTGAGGAGGGCGAGGCTGCTCTAACTTAGATCAGTTGTCCAGGACATCCCAGGCTCACAGGAGACCAAGGAACTAGTTACCTGATGCTGGTTCCAGGTTCTCCCAGTTCCCAGGTACCACCATTTTGGCCAGATGGTGCTTTCTCTTTATGGAGCGGTCTCCACAGGAGACACTGTCACACCTTGGGTGTCTTTTGTCTAGCTCACCCTACTGTCAAGACCAAGGAGTCTCTAGGATAGAGGCAACCCATTTAGAACTGAAAGCTGACTCAGAGATAAGCTAGTTTTCTGAGCTCCCAAACAATTTAGCACCAAGCCACGCAGTCTCCACAGGGTTCTGGAAATTCATGTGGCAGCGCTGCCCCCATTTCTCCCCTCATCCCCGACCCCTCCCAGGGAAGTTCTGCTCCACCAACCAAACTCACAGCCCAGGTCACAGCTTAGACCCTGGCTGATGGCTGCTGCTAACAAGGGCCCTGCTCCCTTAAGGCCTTCTGCTTATAAGGTCACCCGAGCTGTTCCTAGTGTCACAGCCCATTTGAGTTTCTCCATCTGCATAGAAGCTGAAAGCCGTGCTCCATCAGAGTCATGTTAGAGATGAAGTCACACAGACTAAATAAATCCCCGGAAAACCACTTGATCATTTCGACAGATGCAGGGTCCCTGCAGTGGGGCCTTATGCTGAACAGAGAGCCTTCACTGGCTCGACTCCCAACATAACCTGGGGGAGTCGAGCCACAGCTGGCGAGAAGGCAGAGTCACTGGATGAACGAGGAGGAAACATGAGGGACCAGAGGAACTCCGGCTGAAGGAGCCTGCTGAAGCCAGGCCAGGGGAACTAGAGGTCACCCAGGGATGGGGGAGGCCAGTAAACCAATCAAACATCTAGAGCGTTGCTTCTTGCTAAGCCGGTGGAGTGTGCTCTCTTTGCTAAGACTGGAGTTTGCAAGCCTATGTATGGCCTAGGAGAGTTTAAGATGGGCTTGAGTTTGATTGATTGCCTGCTCTTCCCAGACTGTCACAGGAGTTGGGGTGGCCAGGCAGTTGTCTCACTCAGATCCCAGGAACAGACACACTTCAGAAGGCCTGGCCTGGAGCCCAGAATCTCTATGTGGCATCCCCTGTCAGACCTGTTAAACAAATATGCTGACTTTGGCTACCTGGACACTCTGAGGTAACAAGGTGACTGTTTATCTCTTGGCCCCTCACTGTATTATCAGCACTACCACCTGGAGAGGCAGGTGGCTTCCTATACCTGGAAAGGCAGTTGTCACAGCACCACCACCTGGAAAGGCAGGTGGCTTCCTGTCACTACACCTAGAAAGGCAGGTGTCACTACATCATCATCAGCACCACCTGGAGAGGTAGGTGGCTCCATCACTACCACCTGGAGAGGCAGGTGGTTTCCTGTCACCACACCTGGAGAGGCAGGTGTCACTACATCATCAGCACCACCACCTGGAGAGGTAGTGACTTTGGCTCAAGGGTGGGAGTTTAGGAGATGCCTTGTCTGAGGAGAAGTGGAGCCTGGTTGGGGGAGGGTACCTTGGAGCCCAGTCCCAGCCTGTCCATCCCCTAACTAGAGGAAGGTCTCCACTAGCCCCAGCAAACTGCAGATTTTGGTCACTGTCCCACACCAGCTGTTAGGATCATCTTCCTTCTCTTCATTTGTCTTGTCTTCCTCTTCTTCCTCTCGACTCTTCAGTCTCCCTGCTTTGGCCCCTTAGACTCTTGGATAATGCTATGATCAAAACCCTCCCCCAAACCCACCCAGACAGATAGCTCTAAATTAATTAAATCCAGTTCTTTTTCTTCTTTTGGGAGGTGCGCAGTGCCACGGCGCACATGTGGAAGTCAGGAGACAACCTGTAAGAGTCGATGCTCTCCTTCAACCCTGTGTGCTCTGGGGCTGGTTATTCAGATGGTCAGGCTTGGCAGCAGGCTCCTTTTCCTGCCAACCACACCCGGCCCTACTGCCGATTTCTAAGCGGCCCAGGCAGTGGGTTTCGGACGCCTCCCACAAAGACTGTCATCAAAGTGGCCAAGCACCTCTGTAAACACAAACTAGGTTCTGTCAAGGACCCTGAGGCATTACAGGAGCCCAGGGAAGATGGCAGCCTTCAGAACCCCGTGGCCATTCGAAGCTAGCATAGTGAGGAGGATACAGCACTGTCGGAGGACGTGCTGCAGGCCCACCCGCTCTGACATCATAGCACGTGGGGTGGGCCTCAGGAACAGCACTCTACTCCCTTAGCATCAGTACCTACTGCATCAGGATTCGTAGCACCGGTATCCATGGGCTGTCAGTCAGGAATGCCGGTGGGTTGAACAGCGCCCTCTCCATACACCAATGATAGTACTAAGCCCGTAGCTCCCCGGGGCTTGTGGGTGTGACTTTTGGACACAGACTTCACCGTTCACGAGGCCAGGGTCATGAGAGGAGATCACTTGTGTTTTGGGAGGCCCTGAGCCTGACTGGTTTCCTTGCTGGAGAGAGGAGAGCAGTAAAGTGGTCAGTGACATCAACAGACAAGCAGATGCTGTCTGAGAGTAGGGAGAGGCACACCCACATACCAAGGGGACTCTGGAAACACTGTCCCTCAGAGGCTGCTGGTGTAACTGATCCCAGGATAGTTAGATCTCAGGCTTCTGGTCTCTGGAGCCATGGGGACAAAAAGTATCCCTGTCATTTTTTAGGACCTACTTCATGACTTTGTTTTTCCTAAGTGTTGGGGTCAAGTACATACCTGGATTCCCATTCTTCCCAGGTCTGCTGGGGATCCAGGTGGGGCATGGGTGGCAAGCTGGTTGCCAGCTGTCACGGCACAGATGGGGCAGGGGGCTGGGTCTTTGCTCTTTCCCTCCCCTGGACAGCATGAGGATGCTCTAGGGTCTTGGGACTGCCCTCAGGACCTTTCCAGCCTCCAGCCTGCACTTGTCATGTTCTGTTTTACCCACACGGCCTTAGGATACTTCCCTCCTCTGGTCTTGGCAAGCACGCCCCGAGGTAGTCTTTGACAGAGCCAGGGTTCTGTTCCTCCAGCTGAAACCAACTCATGTCCTCTCCCTGCTTCAGGCATATTGTTCTTGGCAAGCCAGCTGTGTGTGCCTCTGTCTGGTTCCTGTTAGGCTCTACATGATGTCTATTACCCCACTCCCCAGGTTCCCCCATGCAGGGTCATTCACCAGGTCCTCCTGACACCAGCTAGCCACGCTATGATCCAACTACAGGACCCACATTAAACAATCAAAGAAACAAACAAAACCCAGGGTTTGGCTCAGGCACACAGAAGTCCCCATCAGATGTCTGTCTGGACACCCAGAGCTCCCCACATCCCCTTCCTCACATGTACGAATTGTCTACAATGCTCTCTCAGAAGTCAGGAAAACATATTACTATGGCCGATGGGATACAGGAGACAGTGAAGGTTCACAGGTAAACAGCCACAGGGACAAGGACATGGGGAGAAATCAGGACGACTCCAGAGGACAGAGCTTCTGGGCCATGCAGTTTGGAGTGTGCGGCCGGCCCAGGAGCACATCCCCTGGGCCTGGAGGACCTGGAGGGCCTGTGAGGACTCTGGATCTGTCATGTGGGGACAACTGACTCAGTCTTGGTCTCTCTGGTTCTACTGACTCACCCTGGAGGTCAGGGTACAGCAGGGGTTTCCAGTTCTCTGCCAGTAACCACAGCCACATCGCAAGGCTACCTGGGGGCTACTGCGTCCCCCTCATTTGTATAGGGTTCAGGCAAAGTCCAAAGAGCCTCAATATGAAAGACAGGCTCCTCCCATGCCTTCTATGCAGGGCATTCTGAAGGCCCTGAGAGGCGTCATGGAGGAAGATTTAACTGTGGCAGTCATGTATCAGCTGAACCCCTGTAGACAGATGTAGCCCTCCCTCAGCACCCCAACTCTGCCCAGGGCAGCTGAGGAATGCGCAGGTCAGGTGTGATAAGAGAGGCTTCAGTGAAGACACAGGGCTTCCCCTGCGGTTAACTTGCTCAGCTCTGCTCTGGTGCCCTCCAGTGGCTTTCTCTCAGGCCTGTGGCTGACACAGCAAACCTCACTACAGAACTCAGAGGTCTGGGAGGTCACCACCTTAGGAGAGAAAGGAGCCAGCCAAAGCTAGAGGCATGATGGTGTGAAGAGCAAAGAGAGGCAGGGGACTTTAAAAATGTTTATTTTATTTTATGTGTAGGTATGCCTGACTATACTGGCTGGTTTTGTGTGTCAACTTGACACAAGCTGGAGTTATCACAGAGAAAGGAGCCTCCCTGGAGAAAATACCTCCATGAGACCCAGCTGTAAGGCATTTTCTCAATTAGTGATCAAAGGGGGAGGACCCAGCCCGTGGTCCTGGGTTCTATAAGAAAGCAAGCTGAGCAAGCCAGGAGGAGCAGGCCAGTAAGTAACATCCCTCCATGGCCTCTGCATCAGCTCCTGCTTCCTGACCTGCTTGAACTCCAGTCCTGACTTCCTTTGGTGATGAGCAGCAATGAGGAAGTGTAAGTTGAATAAACCCTTTCTTCCCCAACTTGCTCCTTGGTCATGATGTTTGTGCAGGAATAGAAACTCTGACTAAGACAATGACTGTCTGAGTTTATATGCACCACATGTGTTCAGAAACCTTTAGAGGCCAGAGACACTCACCCCCCCCACCCCCCACCCCCAGAACTGGAGTTACAGAGTGTTGTGAGCCACCATGTAGCTGCTGGGATTTGAACCAGGGTCTTTTTGAAAGAATAATATGCACTCTCAACCACTGAGATATCTCTTCAGGCCCTGTTGCTATAAAATTACAAAAAAAATGCTCTCTTTTACCCCCACTAGATCCGGCACTGTAGTGCCCCAAGATATCTGGTAGATATTTTCATCTCAAACAGCAAAGCGTCTCACCCGCTCTGCTCTGTCCCATATCACACTGCCGATGGCTTCTCTCTGGGCCTGGCAGCAATTTCTCTACCCATCTAGTTCCCAAGGCAGGTTGCCACCATGCCAGACACACACATCCCAATTCCATGGTGGCCTAGTGTCTCTGGCCGCCACATACTCTCCTGAACTTAAATCGCCACGTGAAAGAACACACAACATAATAACCTCTGATCCAATTGATAACATATAATTGCCCACCTAAACATACAAAGCCCTGTACACATTCATCTCTTAAGAATATTCATTGGGTTGGGGATTTAGCTCAGTGGTAGAGCGCTTGCTTAGCAAGTGCAAGGCTCTGCGTTCCGTCCTCAGCTCGGGGCGGGGGGGGGGGAGAATATTCATAACAACCTTTAAATGTGCAGAGAGGAATCTTAACATCAGCTTCCATGTTCTCTCTGTGGCTTCTCACCTCTGCCTCCCTTCCAGTCTCCTCCTCTCTAAAACTATCCCCCCCTGCCCATACTTCCCCAGGGAAGTCAGCCCAGATCTATGCCAGACTGCCAAATGAATGGCAAAGAAAAGGGATCCTCTAACCCTGTATTGCAGGGACTCTGTCTAGGGAAGGAAGGGTGTCCTGGGAGGGAACTGAGGTCACCTATGCATATATGTACAGGATGGGAGGGTCCTGGAGGTTACTTGTTTCCATTTTTGTCTTTCAAGGTTTGATTAAGGATTTTTTAAAAAATGCATTTGAACCAGTGGCTACACAGATCTCAGGCCCTGGAGGAGAACTTGCTACTAGTACACTGCTAAATGGACGTAAGACTTTTTTAAAAAAAAAAAAAATTGAGACAGGGTCTCTCTAGGTAGCCCTGGCTTTCCTGGTACTCACCAACTAGACCAGGTTGGCTTTGAACTCCCAGAGAACCTCTTGTGTATGCCTCCTGAGTGCTGGGATTACAGGCGTGTACTCACCTTTATACGCACAGATTAATGCCTCTCTCAACCCTCATCAGACAAGCTTTTTTTGCAGTCAATGAGGTTTAACAGAGAGACTCACACCAGCCGACACGTGGAGAATAACGGCACTCTGGCAGCGGATAGAGGAATTTGTTTGTGGCTTACAGTTTCAGAGGGCAGGACAGGCAGGCATGGAACTGGCGTATGTGCGTGCCTGCCCTCTACCATTTGGGTCCTGGGGAGGGAACTGAACTCACGTCCTCAGGCTCAGCAGCAAGCCCCACCGAGTTATCTCTCAAGTCTTGCTTGGTTCCTTTTAACTCTTTTTTTTTTTTTTTTTTTTTTTTTTTTTTCAGAGCTGGGGACCGAACCCAGGGCCTTGCGTTTGCTAGGCAAGCGCTCTACCACTGAGCTAAATCCCCAACCCCCCACATCAATTTCTAATTAGGAAAATGCTCTACCAGCTTGCTTGCTGCCCCATCTTATGGAGGCATTTTCTCAATTGGGGCTCCCTCCTCTCCGAGGAGTCTAGCTTGTGTCAAGTTGGCATAAAAGGAGCCAGCGCACAAAGTCATGAACACGTGTGTTCAAAAAAAAGGTCTGAAAATCACTGTTTGGCCTGGTAACTTCGATAAATGTCTGGGCAGACCTAAAAACTTGTGATCGTCCTGCCTCAGCCTTCCCGGTGCTAAGATGCCAGGCAAGCAAGCGCCAGCATGCCTGGTTTACACACAGGGATGACAAAACCTTTCCGAATAACACTCCACCTTTGCAGCTGCGGCAGGAACTTAACTTTCCCTCCACACAGGAGCCTCTCCCTGCAGCAGGAGCCTGCGAACTGAGCAGATTGTCTCCAACAAGCCAGGGCAGTGCTCCTGATTGGGTGGCATTTTTTGACCATCTACAAGTCTAATCTGACCATCTACAATCTAAAGGGCCTCAGCTTTCTAGCATCAAAGGAAAACACTGCAACAATTTACTTTAAAAGTCTTAATCGGTTTTCACCTAGGAAACAGAAATGTTTCCTTGTATACAACTGATGGGATGTTCCGGGTGGGTTGAGACAAGGAAGGATGAGGAAGGCAGGCAGTGACTGGTCCCTTCGAAGTTACTGTTAACGGTGTGAATCTAGAGCTGCCCACTCCCTCAAGCCTTGTGTTGAAGGCTTGTTCTCCAGCTGCTGAGTTCTCATAAGGTGGTTCCATCCAGAGGGTGCCAGTCAATGAATGAGTTTGTAATGAGGCTTTGAGGTCAACTGGGGTTAAGTGAGGGCAGACTGAAGCCTCTGAATGTGTGGGCTAAATCTACCTTCCCTCCTCTCAGTTGTCTTGCTCAAGGCATTCTGTCACAGTGTCGAAGGGATGGCTGATATGAACATACCCCCCCCCCCATAATGGCTGAAGTTTAAAAATGCTGACAACATGAAGTGCTTGTGGAGACAGGATTGATGGCTCTCATGGGAGGAGAATGTCCATCAGTCAATGCTGAGGGAGTGCCAGGAAAGCTCTGCATAAGCTGTTCCGGCCCGATTTCTGTTTCTGTGATGAAATACCTTGACAGAAAGACAATTCAGAGGAGAAAGAGCTTATTTTAGTTCCTAGTTCTAAGTTACAGTTCATCACATGGGGGCATCCAGGCAGGAGCATGTAGCCCATCACATCAGAGAGAAATTAATGCACAGATACTTGCTTGCTCATCCTCAGATAAGTTTCTTCAACCCTATTTGCTAGCAAGGACTCCTTGCCTAGGGAATGGTGCTGCCCACAGTGGGCTGGGTCTTCCCACAACAGTGAACTCAGAGACATGCACACAAGCATGCAACCCAATGCAGACAATCCATCATTGAGACTCTTCCTTCCTCACGGTTCTAGGTTCTGTGAAGCTGACCAACGAGGATGACCTCTTGATCTTGAGAAATGAGACCTGGGGGTAACACACACACACACACACACACACACACACACACACACACTCACTTCTTGTTGGCCATAAAGGAGATGGGGAGGGGCAACTTGCTGACTATGGGGTCATGAGATTGTGTGGCTGCCTAGATTGCCTGGCATATGTTACCCTTGGGATTCCTTAACCCAAAGGGTGGGTCCTATGGAGCCAGGTAGGGGGGAACATATATAGTTATGGGTTCCTGGAAAATCTGGCTGAATTAGAAAGCTCTACTTGGAGTTGAGCCCCTGAAGGCCTCTCCTGTACTGGGCAAACTTAGGTATATACACAAAGACACAGACACACAGACACACAGACACACAGACACACATTCTTGTTGGCCATTAAAGGAGATGGGGAGGGGCATCCACTGCTCGGGACTAAAAGGTGACACTCCCAAGGGATGTCCCCACAGCGAGTCACCCAGCACCTAGCTCTCTCTTCTGCCTGATTTCTATCCTCACTGTCTTCTGCTGCTGTGAGTGACTGAATATCTACTGATGTATCTAGAGTCTCTCCACGTATCCGTTCTTAGAGATACTGGACTTTGTCTTTGTCCCCCTGCCCTGGTGCCGGTTCAAGGGCTTCTGGAGGAACAGCTGGTTGCCACGCCTCTACCTTCTCCCTCCACATGCCCTCCGATCTCTTCCTGCTGCTCTTTAGCCTCAGAGTCCAAGCCCGGCAGCCCCTTCTCGGAGATGCCCGTTCTCAGTCGGATCAGACCTGTACTCACCAGCTCAATATCCCTGGTTGCACCCCACTCGGTTCCTCCGTGGTGGTCCTGGGCCAGGGCTGGGATGTTTGCTTGTTACTGTCAGTCTCCCTGATGGGCTCACAATCTTACTCCCTGTCCCCCAGAACCCAGCTCACCTGCCCTCCAAATACTGGAGGGAGCCAAGGATACCCACCCATCAACAAACAAACGTTGTGAGAAGCACGTGCCACTTTAATGATTTCAGATTAGTGACTGTGACTGATGGGGAATCCCACAGGACCTCCTTGTGCCTACAATTGGGGGCCCTGAGACTCTCAGATCTGGAGTGAGTACTGGCTGAAACCTTCTAGTACATTTTAAAGCTCATGGAGACAGTGGAAGCTAAGGGAAATCTGGTGGCAGGCTGCTGGAGGTTCCTACAGAGAGGCTGGAGGCCAAGGAGGGAACACAGGAATGTCTGAGTCCCCACCGCTGAGATGTACCATCTACTCCGTGTCAGTGGAGTTGGTGAGGTAGAAGGGGCGGATGACCACGCGGAAGCTGCTGAAGGCCCCTGAGGCACAGGGAAAGAGGGAGGGGGTCTTGGAACTATTGGTCTCCTGGGTACCTGGAATAGGGGCCTTAGAGCCTATAAAAGTGGTGACATCTACCACACTGTAGCCTCCACAGAGGATCAGCGCTTTGTTCTCGTAGCCGATAGTTGGATCGGAGTAACTGGATGTGGTGAGGCCCAGTACAGGGAGCTCGTCAGAGGTACACGAGAAGCCATAGTTCCAGCAACTCTGGATGGTGGGGAGGTAGGTGGCTGACCAGGAGATCAGCTTGTCCTTGAAGAGGAAGCTGGGGTGTTGTGGGGTCTGGAAGTTCTGGTAGCTGCTGTAGCGGGATTGTGAGCCATAGTTGTATGTGTAGAACTGTCTGTATTTGTAGCTTTGTGTACTCCAGGCACCGGCCATCAGCAGGCTACTCCAGGTAGAAGAGGTGTAAAGCCGGGGTTTGTAGACATCCTCGGTGAGGTTCAGGCTTCTGTACTTGGCCAGCACTTTGAGAGGCACTGTGTGGAACTCCAGGGCCTCCATGGTCTTCCTCTGGAACAGGGCCTGGTGACCTTGGTACAAGGACAGGTTGAACTGTAGCTCAAACAGCTCCTGGGGCAGCATCATAGGAAAGCGGATCTGTTCCACCAGGCGCTCTACATCCCCGTGGGAGGCGCCGGTCGCTGTGCTCCACTGGTCCACTGCCTTCAGCAAATCCAGTTCACTGGACACAGCCAGCTCGCTCTTGGGGAGGAGAGCTTGGATCAAGGCATTGGGAACAGACAACCAGGCCTCGGCCTGTGTCAGAGGCTCGAAGTTCCAGGCCAGGAATTGCACACACAGATCTTCCAGCACAGAGTCCCCGGTGGCCTGCGCATACTCGTAAAGTTCCAGGGGCGTATGGAAAGTGGGGTCCTGGGGGAGGAGGGTGACAAAAAGCCGTCCACAGTAACCCTGGAGCTCTGTGGCTCCATAGGCGGAGGCCAGCTTGTGCAGACACTTGACAGAAGACATGCTGACCTCGATTCTTCGGGAGTAAAAGTACCTGAGGGAGGGAGGGAGGGAGGGAGGGAGTGAAGGAGGGAAGCCAGGTGTCTGGAGTCAGCCTGTGTTGTGTGCTTGGCCTGCTGCCACCTCAGGCATTGGGCATCGGTGGTCCTCAACCTCACACGGACTGGCAACAACTTTGGGATGTCAGGTGAGTAACTGTTGGCAAAGACACCTACAGCTGCTTTCTTCCTCGTGTGTGAACACCCTCACCTGAGGGGTTTCTGTCATCTCCTGGTCTCTCTGCTGTCACTATGAGCCTTAGTCAGCAGAGGTCTGGGCATGGGTCCCCTGCTGGGTTCCTGTGGTAACCTCTCTCCCTAAGTCAGGTGACAACCGTCTCCTCAGTCACCTTATTTCTGTTTCCCTGTTTCTATGAGCCACGTGGAGGGTCGGAGCCTACTGAGGCCACAGGGACCTCTCTCTTTGTGCCCAAGTGTTCAAACAGGTCTGAGGTCCCTGCCGTTGACTTCACGGCACCCCAGAGGCTGGGATGGCAACTCTCTCCTCTGGCCTGACCCACCCTACCCAAGTGGCAAGAGACCCTTCATGAAATCAGCTCATAGAGAGGGCATGGGATAGTAGGATGCCACCCCCAACCTCCCACTGCTGTTGAAAGAGGGAGGAGCAGGAAGAAGGGTTGGCACTAGCTTCTGATCTTCACCCCACTCCAGAGTGGACCCTTGGACCTCATGCCTCCCCTGTGTTGCTTGCCCAGTCTTAAGTTTCAGACATTAGCAACAAGTGGCTTGAGGGACAACTGGAGGGTGCATGCATGCATGCTTACGACTGCAGAGGGATGCTGAAGTGGGCTGAGGGGAGCGGGAGGGGAAAGGAGGGAGAGAGGGAGGGTGGGAGAGACACAGAGCACAGACCTCAGGCCACAGCTGGGGGCAGGGCACAGAGGTGTAGGAAGATGGATGGCATCTCCCCCACTCTATGGTGTCTTATACATTGACTTCACCAGCAGGACACTGGATCCCTGCCTGCTCTGAGCACTTAGGCTGGAAGGGAACAGTTTTAATCCAGGTTTAATTGCCAGTATTGTTCTCATAAATGTCATGTTCCTTTATAGAAAGCACCAAGCCGTAAGAGCGAAAGAGAATACTTCTAATAAATGTTCTGCTTTTAAACCACTGCTTTCAAAATGAAAGTCTGAGAAGTTCTGGGTTGGGGGATCAGAAACTTTTTTTTTTCTTTTCTATTTTTCGGAGCTGGGGACCGAACCCAGGGCCTTGCACTTGCTAGGCAAGAGCTGTACCACTGAGCTAAATCCCCAACCCCGATCAGAAACTTCTTAAAACAGCGTGTGGTGATTTGGAGAGGATGTTTAGAGTCATATAGTGAAAAGGGCATGTATTTGCATGCATTGAATGTGGGTGAGAGTGCATGTGTGCACACCACTTTAGTGTGCATGGGATGTATGTGTGCACACCACTTCCGTGTGCGTGGGATGCTTGTGAGTGAGAACAGTGTGGTGGTTTGATCGAGTATGTTCCCGAAGGCTCAAATAGCTGAGTGTTTAGTCACTGGAGAGTGGGTCTGTTTGAGAGGATTAGAAGGATTAGGAAGTGTGGCCTTGTTGAAGGAAGTGTGTCACTGGGGGGTGGGCTTTGAGGTTTCAAAGCCCCAGTCTTTCTCTGCCTGTGGATCAGGATGTAAAGCTCTTGGCTACTGCTCTAGGACCTGCCTGTCTGCTGCCGTGCTCCCTGCCACGATGACAATGGACTCAAATTCTGAAGCTTAAGCAAGCCCTCAAATAAATACTTTCATTTGAAGAGTTGTCTTGGTCACGGTGTTACTTCATAGTGACAGAACAGTGACTACGACAAGAAGACACATAGGCACATGTAAAAGGAAGGGTCAGATGGATGCACATGTGTTTAAGCAAGTGCAGAAAACATATGGATTCATGATTGTGTGTGTGTGTGTGTGTGTGTGTGTGTGCATTCATGTGCATGCAGAAGTAGTAATTGAGTATTCAGATGTTTGAGTGTTCCATGCTCCCATGCAAGTATGGGAAACATTTGGATGCATAAGTGTGTGTGTGCATGTGGACGCTTGCATGTGTGCACATGCATGTGCATATGCATATATGGATGCAGAGGTAGTGATGTCTGACTGTTTCATGCTTCCATGAAAAGGCAGGGAACATTCAGATGTGTGCCCGTGTGATTCTGAAGATAGATGTGAGAATTTGTGACCCTTTGTCTGCAAGGGCAGACGTGTGCAGCATGAAGAAGTGCGCATGTGGCTGTGTGATATGTGAGTGTGTGGGACAGACCTGCTACCTTGTGGCTCCAACCTAGCATAGTGGGTGCTCTGGAGGTAAGGAGGAGCGTGCAGCCCAGGTACTCCCAGAGCTGAAAGCTTGGCTTACCTGAGGAAGTCTCTGACGACAGGCATGCACTCAGCGTCCACTCTCATGATGACACTGCTGCCCACCACTTGCCACAGGGCCTGGGCCTCGGGGTTGGTGCGCAGGATCAGTGTGTGGGCACAGAGGCTCAGGTCCCCATGTCCCTGCCCTGTCACCTGGATGAACAGGTCGCAGTCCTGCTGGCTGTCAAAGATCTGGCCCAGCGCATCTGGGAGCTCTCCAGAGAGGTCTAGGATGTGAATGCCCCTGGAATCTGGGATGGACAGAGGCTGTGTAAGGACATGGCCTTTGTGGATCATTTTCTCTGTGACTTTAAGTTCCATTAGACCCCCAGGAGTCAGGGTCCTCATCTGAACCAGACATCCTGGTACCTGCCTCTGCTCAGAGGGCTTGTGGGAAGATGCAGGATGGGACAGGCCTGAAGGGAGGCTGCAGATGCTTTCTGAACTGCACAAAACAGCAGCTGGCCCTGCTGTGCCCTGCTGTACTCAGAGGCTGGCTCCTTGTACCACACACTCAGGCACTTCCTCTAGAGGAGTCACCCACCCTGAGGCTGTGCCCATCCTTCGCAAGCCCCCAGTGACTGCAGAGGCCACCCCCCTATGCCCAGTGAAAAACCTGATAAGTTAGGGTCCCATTGCAATCCTACATTAAAACTTGAGGGTTCCCAGTCCCAAGGGGAACAAGTCCTGAAGGGTCTCTGGCATATCTCAGGGCATCCCCACCTTCCCCTGCCTCCCAGACCCTAATCCAGAACTGCATACCACACCGTGTGTTGCTCTATACGGGCGTGGCATTTGGAGTGCGTGGGCTGGCTCCTTGTGTCTCCTCACACCACAGCCCCAGTGCCCCCTAGCTTCTACCTCTGGTGTCCGTTTCATGCTGTTCCCCAGTCAGTGGGGCCTTCCACATGCCTACACAGCTTATTCACACTCATGAGGCTCCCCCAGTCTGAGATCCTCCACCTCAGATCAACCTGTACCCAAGCCTGTCTGACCTTGTGGGATTCAATACCCCCAGGCCTCAGTTCTCCAACTCAGGACAGAGAGGCATGTCCCAGGAACAAAACTGCCCTGCCCCCCCACCCCCACCCCCCAGGAGGAAGCCACAGACGGTAGCCAGGAAGCAACACTCCCACTGGGCCTCAGGCACTGGAGATGAAGACTTTTGATGGAGTCGGTTAGTGTCCTTGAACATAGCCACCGAGAATCACTTCAGCGCCATCACACACAACCTGTGCGGAGGGGTGCTGTGCAATGTGTCAGAGCAAGTAGTAGCCGTAAGACACCGGCCCTTAGAGAGCCAACCCTCCAGCACAGTGCCATTTGTACTTGGAATACAGTCCCTTGCCCGTAATCTAGCCCTGCTAGAGAAGCTTCTCTGGCGTTAAAGTAACACGGGGGGCTCTCTTGGAGGACGCGTGCTCCCAGCCACAACCACAGTGCCACTTGCAACTTTGTTTACACGGGGGTGGGGGGCAGGGCAGCTCACCGTTGGAGCAGACCACGCCCGCGTCCTTCTCATGCCCGCAGTGGCTCACCATCCAGCCCAGGGAGCTGCAATTGGCCAGTGACGACTCGTTCCCTGTGCATTCCACCTCATCCAGCATGATTGGTCCCTTTCCTGTGGGCACAAAAGGAAAGCCAGGAGCCGCTTGGAGTAGGAACCGGACCTTTGGCGGGGACTGGGGCTGCTCACTGGGGCGCGGGAGGGGATGCCTGAGGAGCACTACTCAGGGACCTCAGCCACACCTGGCCCGAAGGCGGCTCTGCTCAGTGCTTGAGTAGCATTCTCATAGCCCAGGGCCCGGCAGACGACGTGGGCATCCAAAAGGTTCCAGAGGTTGTCGCACACTGTCCCCCACCGGCCTCTGTAGAAGATCTCCACGCGGCCCTCACTGGCTGAGGCCCCATTAACCAGGCGCATGTCTCCATCCTTTGCACCTGTCAGGAGAGTGGAGATTAGCTGGGAGGAGGGCTAGCCTGGTCTGATGCCCACTCCCCGTGTACTCAATGCTCTGTGTGCTCTCTCGTTGAGCAAAGGTCACCCCAAACAGGGTGGAGTGGCCTTCTGGAGATGCCTTGAACCACTTCAAGGGGCCCTCCCCGCACGTGCATTCGTGTGTGTGTGTGTGTGTGTGTGTGTGTGTGTGTGTGTGTGTGTGTGTGTGTGTGTGTGTGTAAGGTTACCCACTGAAGGGCTGGAGAGATGGCTCAGTGGTTAAGAGCTCTTCCAGAGGTCCTGAGTTCAGTTTCCAGCAACCACATGGTGGCTCACAACCATTTGTAATGGGATCAGAAACCTTCTTCTGGTGTGTCTGAAGACAGCTACAGTGTACTCACATACATAAAAACAAATAAAAAAAATCTTTAAAAAAAAGGGGGGGGGGCTGGAGAGATGGCTCAGAGGTTAAGAGCACTGACTGCTCTTCCAGAGGTCCTGAGTTCAATCCCCAGCAACCACATGGTGGCTCACAACCATCTGTAATGGAATCTGATGCCCTCTGCTGGTGTGTCTGAAGACAGCTACAGAGTACTTATATATAGTAAATAAAGAAATAAATCTTTAAAAAAAAAAAGGGGGGGGGTTGGGGATTTAGCTCAGTGGTAGAGCGCTTGCCTAGGAAGCATAAGGCCCTGGGTTCGGTCCCCAGCTCCGAAAAAAAAGAACCAAAAAAAAAAAAAAAAAGTTACCCACTGAAGAAGAGTGAAAACTCTGATGAGCCCACAGAGGCCATGGTCTATCTAGCTCTCATCTCTGGGTCTTTTTCTCCAAGAGGACACCTTGGCTCTCAGCCTACTGAGTGAACTTGGGGGGGGGGGGGAGAGGCTCTTTCCTGGCTCTCTGAAACGCTGGTATGAAGGGGAAGGTGGGTCCTGGGTTCCTAGACACAGGCAGAGAGCAGATTAACCTCGGCTTACGATGGGTGATGTCTTGACACCCCAGTGCCACCTGTCTCATGGCCTCTGGACTGTCCCCACTCAGCAACAGGACATTGCCATGCTGCCTGCTCCCTCCAAAGTGTGGGGACGAGGGAGCTGTGGTGTGGGGTCCCATTGTAAGAGAGGAGCGGGGTGCACAGCGCTGATATCCCAACTCGCACATACAGTTGCTACCTCATCCCTACAGTGTCTGCCTAGAGGGGACAACACTGGACTAGAGACAGTCTGCCCTCAGGCACAGGTAGCCAAGGGAGTCCTGCTCCCTGCTCTCTGGGACTCCCGTCTCTGTCCATGCCGGCTGGGTGCTTGAATTGGGGTCACCCATGCTAGAGCGAGATACTCAGCTGAGGGTCCAGGATGGGCAAGGCTTTCAGACCCATGGTGCAGTTTGTAAACTGTTCCACAGGGACTCTCTGGCATTCTAGCCTGTGACCTGAGAGCTCAAACTCCAGGACAACACAGGCTGCACTCTCCCTCCTTGGCCCACTGATGAGGTGAAAAAAGATTCCTTGGTCTCTTCTCCAACACCTGCATTTCGGGGAGGGGGCAGGGCCCATACAGGGCCACCATTCAGAATGACTGAGGATCCACATGGCAGAGAATCCTAAGACATGGTGTCTTACAGGATGCCACCTGGCTTTTCTGCAAAGATGGGGAGGGGGTGTGTGTGTGACCCACACAGAACAAGGCACCAAGGCGCACGGTCTTGACTTCTGTTTTGGACCTTTCGCTGAGCAGGACTCACCTTGAGTCCCTGGAACCAGCAAGAACACAGAGAGGAGCCACAGAAGAGCCATTGCCTGACCTGGAAGCCCAACCTGCAGCAGAAGGAACAACAAAGTTAGACTGGCCACAGCTCTCCGGAGGAGACTGGTAGTTCCATGGTCCCCTGTCAAGTTTGTGGAGGACAGGATGGTGTTGTGGGTGGTCCCTCTTCCGTAAGGCCCAGATGGCCATGAGATGACCCTTATGCAGGCCTCTCTCTCACATGCTCTATGGGACAACCTTCAGGACAGTAAGTCTCCCCAGATGAGGCAGGTGGGTTGAGGGCTCCTGGCAACGAGAACCCAGGAAATAGACAAGAGGCTATCCCTCAACGGTTGGTCTTATCTTCAGGCAGCAGCCCCCTTCGGGGTGTGCCCCAAAGGGACAAGATATGCCAGTCTGGGAGGGTGTTGTGGATGAGGTTGGAGCAGGGAACTCTCAGGAGGAAGTGACAGAGACAGTTGCAGAGGTCATGGCGTGATCTGGGGATGAGTGGGAGATGGGTCAGGGTCAACTGCCAAGGTGCTGACACACAGGGACTCAATACTAAGACTCTCTCGCCTGTCTGTAGAATGGGCCCCACCCAGGCACTTTCTCTCGGGCCCTGCATGAAGGGGGCTGACCTAGAGAGCAAAGTGCAGCAGCCCTGGTAGACTCATTCTAGTCCCGAGGGCAGTGAGGTCGGGGCTGGTAGTGGACGGTGCTGTAGAGCTCTGTCTCCTGGGCAGGAACTCAGCAACGAATCTCAAACTGTTTTGTTACTCAGACCAGGGGCCCAGAGACCAGCAGTAGAGGTTATCCCAGGATCAGTAGAAACACCAGGATTGTCCTCCACCCCAGACATTCTGTACCAGAGCAGCACGAGCAAGACCTCAGTGATCCAGGGCTCTTGTAGCCATCTTGGCAAGGGTGAAGATAGTCTAAGACAAACTCGTGCCCTTCCCTTCGGTTATCGTACTACTGAAGCAAGGACAGAACTGGAATTCCCCCTGGGAGTCTCATGCTGAAAGGAGAAAGCTGTTGCCTGGTGACAGCCGGAGGGGAAGCTTGTCTCCAGGAAATATCAGCCCAGTCTGGGATTTACAGCCCAGGCATAGGGCAGACCAGTTAGCTATACATTCCTCTATGTAAACCTCATGTTAATATCCCCTATAGACTCTGGGATGTTAATGGGGGAAGGCCACTGGACTCTTCTCAGTGTGGCTGGCGGAGTCTGGCTACCAGGGGAGCATTCTCACTATAGGCTCTGACCGCTGAACTCTATAACTCGATGATGGGTGGGAAGCTTGATCCTTAGTGCTGTGCACCCAGTCTTATCCCAAGGAGGTCTGGGTTCCGGGAAACCTGAGTCCCAGGCAAAGTGCCCTGGGTGCCCACCCCCTCCATTTACTATAAGCTGTGGTTATAGGGTTTGTCCATGCTGGGTCAGGAACTTTAGGCCTTGGGAACATTGCAGGGTATGTGGACATTTTTGTCCACTGGATGACAGGGGCTGTTTCTGCCTGACTCCTTTGTGTGGGAACTTGGGATGTGCCTGCCTATGCTGGCTCATTCAGTACCACTGTGTAGGTCTGTTTAGTCCTGGGTGAGAATCCACAGACCCAGGAGAAGGCCGAGGGATGAACTGTACCCCACTCACCCCTTCAGTTGTTCATTCAGTGAACATCCTGCCTAACTGTTTAGAGGCTCTGCAGGTCTAGGTGTTCCTGTGTTCTGCGACCCCCCCCCAGAAATTATGCTGTGTAGAGCGGGGACTCACCTGGGAGCAAGAGACAGGTAGTCAGTCACCTGTCCAGGCAGCTGCTGCAGATGGTCCTGGAGCCTCCTTGCTGGCTGCAGCTCGAAGCTTTCTGTAGACTGTTCAGCTGAGAAAGGCCCCACCATGTGGTTTTCCTCAGCCTCTTCCCCGGAAATGCTTTATAAACCTAGTCTAGTTTCGATTTCCAGAAAACACATGACGGAGGCTGCCTCTGGGGTTGGCTGCAGACAAGGCTAATAGCCCTCTGCTTGCTGCTCTGCAGGGAGGATGGCAAGCACCCAAGTGCCCTGTGCTGAGCTGATAAAACAACAATGTTGCGGCTGAACAGATACATGTCCAGGCTGGCCAGGCAGGCACCCTGGGAGGGCAGCTTGGAAGGGGATGGAACAGATATATCCCCTTGCTGGCCTGGTAAGCACAGTGGGGGGCAACTTGTCCAGGCTGGCCAGGCAGGCACCCCGGTGGATGGTGAGAAGATGCTGCAAATGGGCCGGGGAGCAGAGGCTCAGGTCACACAGTGTCTGTGAACATGGATGTGGGCTGCACAATCCTTTCCTGGATCTGGGGAGGCTGGCTGTGCTCACTGCACAAACCTTCCGTGCTCAGAGCATGCTCGGAGGGAAGGTATGTGGGCCACAGAGTGGTCCTGAGGGATGGGAATCGAGATAGAAAACAGGAAGCAGGGCTAGGAGCTAGGGGTGGCTTGCTGGTTAAGAGCATTGCCTACTCTCTCGGGGGATCTGAGTTCAATTCCTGGCACCCATGTTGGTTGGCTTGGAACAGGCTTTAAGTGAACTCCATGGGATCAGACTTTGTAGGCACACACATACACCCAAGTGTGCTCATGCATGCACACACGCAGTGCACATACGTTTAAAATTTAAATCTTAAGAGGTTTCTTTAATACCTGTGGTGGCAAACACCTTCAACTGGGAGGCAGAGGTAGGTGGATCTTTGATAGTTAGAAACTAGTCTGGTTTGCGTTGTAAGTTCTAGGTTAGTCAGAGCTACGCAAAGAAAGCCTGCCTCGAAGGAAGAAAAGGAGAAAAACAAACAAACAAAAAACCCAAAACAACAACAACAACAACAAAACTAACAACAACAGAGATGGTAACCTGCAGCCAGCCAATCTTGACACTGTGAGTTTGATCCCTGGAACTCACTGCAGGAGAAAACTGACTCCTGTAAGCTGTCTTCTGATCTCTGTATGTCTACCATAGCCTGTATGTGCATGCACGTGGACACACACAGTAAATAAATGTGAAAAATTATATAAAATTCAAAGAGGACTGGGAGGTTGCTCAGTGGTTAGGAACACTTGTTCTTCTTGCAAAGAACCCAGGTTCCCTTAGGAACTCCCACATGGTTGCACACAATCACCATAACTCCAGTTCTAAGGGATACAACGCCCTCTCCTGATCTCCATGGTCACCAGGCACATATGTGGTGCACACACATCCATGCAGACAAAACTTCCAAATATATAAAATACATTAAAATTAACCTTATGATAGGTTTATACAGTGACCTAAATCCCAACAGCTCCCTGTGGCTCCCCCAGCTGCCAGCCCCATAAGGTTTACTACCTCAAGACACTCAACTCTTGAATGCTATTCAAAACGTCCGACACAAATGACCCAGGAGGCAAAGTCAGGTGACTTCAAATTGGTATAAAATCACCCTGTTCCTTTCTGATGTATGGTTCAGGAATTTACCTGCTGTGTTTCTGTCCTTGGTGTCTACTTTTTTTTTTTAAGGATTCATTTATTTTATGTGTGTGAGCATTTTGCCTGCAGGCAAACACACCATGTACATGTGTGCCATACACCTGTGCGTATGGTGGCCAGGGTATCAGGTTTCCTGGAGTTGGAGTTACAGACGGTTGTGAGCCGCCATGTGGGTGCTGGGAATTATACCTGGCTTCTGTGCAAGGAGTATTCCTTATCAGTTGAGCCATCTCTCCAGCACCACCTCCCAAGTGTCCTTTATTAAAACTTCTACATCAATTCTGGTCTGGCAAATCCTTTTATCCTGTGCTTTGAGCTCTTTGTCCCAGGTATGACACCAGGGAGGGAGGCCCCGAGGTCCTCTAAACCCAGATAGTAACTTGTGAGTGGATACACTGGGGTTCCATACACACCTGACTCGATAATGCGATCTCCCTCCCAATGGCCCCAGGGACCCTTTAGGGTTCAGACCACCACAGGCTCTGCCTGGCTTACACCCATTCCCCTTCCTCCACAAAGACAGACAAACAAACAAACAAACAAACAAACAAACAAACAAACAAAAAAGCAAAAGACCGGGTCTTGGTTTCTACTCGGGGAGTCCTCAGTCAGTGCAGCTCAACCTGGGCTGGCCATCTGGTGTTCAAAAGGCCCAGGGAGTTCTGGGGTAAAGCCCTTTTGGGTTCAGCAAAAGGCTTTTGGCCTCAGAGTTCAGGGGTTGGACACTCAAGGACTGGCTCCCTTGGATGTGAAGTTTCCATTGGCTATGGGGTCATTCAGTCCTGGGAAAACCACGCAGAGAGCTACAGGCAGGGATCAGCCTGACTCTGCAGATGTCCAAGCTTGTTGAACCGGGGGCTAACTTGTGGCTTCTGTCACCTTTGGCTGAGAGTGTGAGAGGGAGAGTGGAGGTGTACCCTGGAGAAGAGAAGTGGGGGGGACAGTCAGCCTACCTGGACTGCCTGCCTGGTGGCTCCAGGAATCAACAAGTCTCTTTGGTGCCTCCATCCTGGGGCAGGCCCATTAATCACCTGGAGCCCGGGACCTAGGCTTCTCCTGGGGGAAAGGATGCCAAGTTACAGAGGCTGTCACAGGGTGTGTAGTCTGTGGCAGGCCCAGTTGCTCTATGGTTCTCGGCCTTCCTAATGCTGTGACCCTTTAATACAGTTCTTCATGTGGTGGTGACCCCCACCATAAATAATCTCATGGCTACTTCTTCACTGTAATTCTGCTACTGTTGGGAATGGCAGTGCAAGGATCTGATGTGCAACCTCAAAGGGGTCATGACCCACAGGTTGGGATCTGTGATGGTTTGTTTGTATAAGCTCGGCCCAGAGAGTGGCACTATTAGAAGGTGTGGCCCTGTTGGAGTGGGTGTGTCACTGTGGGCATGAGATTTAAGACCCTCATCCTAGCTGCCTGTAGGTCAGTCTTCTCCTGGCAGCCTTCGGATGGAGATGTAGAACTCTCAGCTCCTCCTGCACCATGCCTGCCTGGATGCTGCCATGCTCCCACCTTGATGATAATGGACTGAACCTCTGAACCTGTAAGTCAGCCCCAATTAAATGTTGTCCTTACCAGAGCCTCCTTAGTCATGGTGTCTGTTCACAGCAGTAAAACCAAAATTAAGAAAGAAGTTGGTACCAGGGACTGAAGCATTGCTGTGATTGGCCTGACCATGCTGGGTTTTTGTTTGTTTGTTTGTTTGTTTGTTTGTTTTTAAGAATGTGTATTTGGAAGGGTTGGGGATTTAGCTCAGTGGTAAAGCGCTTGCCTAGCAAATGCAAGGCCCTGGGTTCGGTCCCCAGCTCCGAAAAATAGAAAAAAAAAAAAAAAAAGAATGTGTATTTGGGGGCTTTGGATTTGGAAAGCAGTGGAATGCTTTAAGTGGAGCTTAATGGGCTAACCTAGTAAGAATATGGAAGACTTTGTTGCTGGGAGTAATTTGAACCGTGCAGACCTGGCTCAAGAGGTTTCAGAAGGGGGCTGGAGTGATGGCTCAGTGGTTAAGAGCACTGACTGCTCTTCCAGAGGACCTGAGTTCAATTCCCAGCAACCACAAGGTGGCTCACAACCATCTGTAATGGATTCTGGTGTATCTGAAGACAACTACAGTGTATTCATATATATTATATAAATAAAATATTTAAAAAAAAGAGGTTTCAGAAGAGAAGAATTTTAATATGTGGCCTAGAAACTGTTCTTGTGATATCTGGGTGAAGAATCTGGGTGCTTTTTGCCCTCATAAGAAGAGTCTATCTGAGGCTAAGGTGAAGAGATTTATATTAATTACATCGATGAAGGAAAAAAGCCCAGCAGAGACTTTGTTCTCTGGTTCAGTCTCATACTTTTTTTGGGGGGGTTCTTTTTTTTTTTCCGGAGCTGGGGACTGAACCCAGGGCCTTGCGCTTCCTAGGCAAGCGCTCTACCACTGAGCTAAATCCCCAACCCCTGGTTCAGTCTCATAAAGAGAATTTTGAACAGGCATAGCAAGCTTAGAAAGGAGAAGTATAAGATATATGGTATTGAAGGGGCACCAGGAAGTGAAATGTAGCTGAATCCTGTGTTCAAGGACATTAAATTGAATTAAGGGAGTAGTGACCTTGGGGCAAGGTCCTACCCAACTAAATTTAGGTTCATTCAGGTGTGGCTAGGTCCAGGTGAGGTAGTACAAGCCTTTAATGCCAAAAGATAAAGCCAAGCAGATCTTTGAGTTCAAGGCCAGCCTGTGACAGAGCAAGTTCTAGGTAAAGAAAAACTTCCATCCAGGCTTGGTGGACCACACCTTTAATCCCAGTGCTTAAGAGACAGGCATGCGGATCCCTGAGTTGCAAGTCAAAGGAGCAAGTTTCAGGTCAGCCAAGCTTAGGCAGTGAAGGAGTTGGAGAACAGACAGCTGGCGATAATACAATAGAACAAGGGAACCATGTTCCAGGTCCTGTAAACAGAATTCAGCAGCTTCAGCCATGTCGCTCTGACTTTAGAGGCCAGCATAGAAGGCACTACTGGGACGATTGATGCTGGTCAGCTGGATCTAAGAAATTAGTGGTGACTACGAAGAGACCAGCAGCACTGAGGAAGTGTTTTCTGAGAGCACAAAGAAGCTGTGCTCCAGAGATAGACAAGGTTGTACCTCCTGCTGCAGCTGTACTTGGTAATGTGTAAGCATCACTTAGGTTTTGAGGGCATGAAGGGGTCATGAAGAGCAGCTGAGGCTTGACACTGTGAGAGGCCATGGAAGGTCATTGGTGAAAATATAGTCTCAGTTCAGTTGATGGCCCAGGACTGAAGGGGTCATGCAAAGGGTCTGAGTCTTGGCACCAAGAAGAGAACCCATGAGAGGAAGACCCCAGGGTATTGGAGATGCCGGTACCATGGGATGATCACCAAGAACAGCAGCAGCGGTGGAGTGGATCAACCTGAGCTTAGAGTGCTACAGAGGGCAGAGCTGGAGAAGTGACACCAGCCCTTTGGAGAGCCCAGAAGATCATGTGTGGATCTCAGACATTGGATCAAGAAGCTGTAACCTGAAGTTGCCTTGGAGGCCCCTGTAGGGTTATTGGTCCCTAGTCCATCCGCTCCGGTGGACAGGCACAGGGCTCATCCACTCAGGGAGGCAGGACTTGGGAAGTTGACTGTGCTTACACCAAGCTGTCGACCGGTGGGTGTCTGGCTGTGGGAAGCCTCAGGACACCGCTCCGGGGGTGGGGAACCACAGTCTGAGGCATGGGACCCAGCTGGAGCTGGCTCGGGGATCCCCTGGCCTGCAAGGAGTCCAGGGCCATCAAGTTCTCAGGCTCTTGGGCTGGAAGCCTCAGAAGAGCAGAGAATGGAGTGGGGGACCCTCAGACTGGATATGGCCCAGGGCTGAGGGGGAAAAAAGAGGACGCTCTGGCTGGTCCATGGGGAAGAGTCTTTGGCTTGATGAGTGTAGGCTGAAGGCTTGGTGGTGGTGCCTGGGAGTGTAGAGAGGCCTTCTACGGGAGATTAGATGGCAGCTCTGTAGGTGAAGGCCATCTCTGTGTGTGGCTCTGGTGAATCCCGATGAGAAGAGACAGTTTATTGCTTTAAGACATTTATTGTCTTGGCAGAAAGTGGATGAGTAAAACCGTACCCCACTTCTCAGAACCTCATTATAATGGGGATCTGTCTTGAGCCTACAAGACATTTAGTTACTTCCTCTTCCTTTGGTGGGGCTTGCGGTGTTGTCCTTACGTGACTGATGGCCCTAAGTCTACGGAGGGCAGTGGCTAGTGATGGAGGGCTGTGGCTAGTGATGGAGGGCTGTGGCTAGTGATGGGCCTGGTTTCCCAGGAGTCAGGGGAAACACCTACCATCCCTTCAGGGTCATGGGGGTTTCCAGTCTTGGCTCAACAAACCAGGCTGCCTTTCACAGGCCCCAAGACATTTGAGATGCTAGAGCCATGGGCTATTTGCTGAAGAAAGTTACTATCAGGGGGTGGAACCAGCCCAAGAGAGAGATGTTTGTTGCTCTCAACAAAGATGAAAAGGGAGTTGAAGAACTTTCAGCTCCCCCTGCACCATGCCTGCCTGGATGCTGCCATGTTCCCACCTTGACGATAATGGGCTGAACCTCTGAACCTGTAAGCCAGCCGCAATTAAATGTCGTCCTTATAAGAGTTGCCTTGGTCATGGAGTCTGTTCACAGCAGTGAAATCCTGACTAAGACAAGAAACGCTCTTCTATGTCTATTCCAAAGCCAACAGACGGGTGGTCAATGGGCCCAGACATTGTGACACGGGGGACTTCCCTCCAGCCACTTGGTGATACATGTGATACATCTGGAGACTTCTGAGGGGAAGAAGGCAGGTTCCACTTCAGTTACCCAGGACAAGGCATGATGGCCTGGCCATCTTGTCCCCTCCCCCACCCCACCCCCAATCTGTGCTTACCTTTAACCACAAGGGTCTGAGGGTTACAAAGACCTTTCCAGGGAAATGTCCTGAAGAGGTCTGGGTCACGGTGACCTATAGCAGACCCCAAGTTCCAACCCAACACTGTGCACAGCAAATCACAGACCCTCAGTGCCAAGGCAGCTGTGGACTAAGACCCCAGCAGAATAGCAGCATCGGAAAGAAGTGTCCAGCTGGGTGGTGGCCATGCCTTTAACCGCAGTACTTGGGAAGCAGAAGCAGGCGGATCTCTGTGAGTTTGAGACCAGCCTGGTCTACAGAGCGAGTTCTAGGACAGCCAGGGCTACACAGAGAGATTCTGTCTCAAAACCTAAATAAGTGTCTAGTTCCCAGAAGACATGGGGCTGCCCTCCTGTCACCTCGTCTCTTTCGCTCTGCACCTTGGCTTCCTATGCCCAGCCTCAGAAGCCAGGTCCGTTCCCCATTTCTGGCCACAGAACACATCCCTGCTGCAGCCCTGAGCAGTGGTTGGGGATGATCTACCCTCTGCATAGAAACTAGGCGGAGAAGACGCAGGGAGACATCTGCATCCTTCCTCTTGCCTACAGAGAAGTGAGGCGATGGATCACAAGAAGAAACTGAATTTCCCAGGAGCTCTCACATCTGACAAGGGAACAGCTGAGAGGCCTGGTGCCAGCCATTGGAGACACTCGAAGGATCCCACATGGTCTGACTTGTCAGACTACCTGCTGAACAGTCCAGGAGCCAGGACCAGGCACAGTGCTGGGTCAGCAGTGGGCGGGACCACACCTTGACCATGTGGTGTGTGCGCATGCGTGCATACATGTGGTATAGGGTGTGTGCGTGTGAGAGAAAGCATGCACAGATGCCACAGGGATCATATGAAGGTGACCAGCTTCTGGGTCATCAGTTCCCTCCTCCGCCATGGTTCTACGATCACTCAGTCTGTCAGGCTCGTTAGTGAAGTCTGGGCCTTTTCCATGTCCCACTGCCTGATGTGGCCACAAGCCTTTCTCTGCTTGTCACTATTCCTTGTCTTGGCCTGCGGAGGTTGGGATGCCAAGCCTGGCCTATTGTGACGGCTGTGGTCCATGCTCCAGCACTCCGGGTTCTGTTCTGACTGCAGTAACCAGAGTGGGAAGAGGTGGAGCAGGACAGAGCTTGAGGCTGGGCCAGGCTCTCCACACCACCAGAGCCAAGCCTGGGAAGCCTGGACTGGGCTTCACGTCCCTGCCTCACTTGGAGAGGTGAGGCGTCATTTCATGACCCCAGGGCTTGCATCCCATCTGTTCAGACATCCTGAGGCAGAGCCCTTGGCAACAGCCAACACAGACAAGAAAACCACATTCCCCTGACACTTTATTGTTTACAAAACGGAGAGACACAATCATTCTGCTCACATTAGGGAAAGGAAGGTGTGTGGAAGGCTTCTTAGCAAGGGGGCCCAGGTCTCTCCACCTCTCATCTCTTTCAGTTCAGAATCACACAATCTAACACAGCTGACACACACCAAAGTTTGGCTGAGCTCCCAGCACAAGTACACCAAGACCTCAGCACAAGACAGAAACAGCCTGTCGGACTGAGGGCAGTCAGGCCCCAGTGGCAATGGCTCTCCTAGCTTCCTGTGGAAGGGGTTTGCGATGCTCATCAGGGCCCTGAGCCCACGACAGTACCTGCATCCTGTGTTGCAGACAGCTAAGGTGGCTGTTACCTACAGAACAACCTCTGAGCCCGACTCGGCTGCCTAGGCTCTCTTGAACAGGGACTGAACAGGAAAGCAGAAGACAGTGAGGCTCCCCTGGAGAGAAGGTTACCAAACACTCACCAAGAGCCAGCGAGGGCCGATCTCTAGTCAGACACAGTCCCTCCCTCAGCCACTGCTGAGGGGTGAGAGCATGGCAACTTTTGGAAGTTGCTAGAAGACAGGGGCCCAGGATCCTGAAGCCCGTTCTGTAAAAGCTGGGGCTGCCATCGTGGCTGTAGGGACAAGCCCCTTGCTCCTGCAAGTAGGTATGGGGACTCCTTCACCGTGTGGTGAAGTTTAGTGACTCTGTACTTCAGGAAGAGAAATTGCTTTAATAAAAATAAGTTGGTAATCAGACTTTAAAAGGCTGTACAGCACAAAATCCTCCTGAGGGGAGAAATGAAGTTATGACCAGCTCGTAAGGAATCCTGTGCTAGAGTGGCTTCAGAGTGTGGGCAGGCGTCTCCCAAGGGGTGGGTCCTCACCCTGTCATGTAAACATTCACTTTCCAGAGTACGGAATGCCAGGGTCTCGTGGAGGAGGAGGGGGCCTCCGAGTGCCTGTCTGGCAGGCCCACCTCACACTGTCTCATACTCCCATGGTTAGGCTAGGGTTTAACACCTGGCTGCTTCAAAAACACTGGACAGAGAACTCATAGAAAGGTCAGAGACCAGGGAAGGAAAGGCATGGCTGGATTCGAAGGCCAGAGGCTCGGAAGGTGCCTGCAGCAGTGACCAGTCCCTACCACCAGGTGGCAGTGCAAGTGAGCACCTGGGGTCCAGTGTGGTCCCTGCTCCCAGTCTCCAAGCAGCACGCACACCCGTAAGGGCCAGGCGCAGCTCCCTATTCTGGAACTCTAGCCAGGCACACAGCTCTTAGTTCAAAAAAGGAAAAAGCAAACGAGTGGAAGAGCTCCCGGTTTTTATGAAACTGAGTCCTGGTGTATTGCGGTCACCGGCCCCAGCCCTGCTGGGGTGCAAGCTTACTCTAGATGAATTCTATTCCTTCATACTTCACACTGCCGATCTTGGTCTCTGGAAGCAGGAAGCGGCCGTCCAGCGTAAAGGCCATGACATAGGTGGCAATCCTGCCATTGTCCTCTTCTGACTTGAGAGCCACGATGATCTGGTCATCCGTGTTGGGGATGAACTTGAAGGATGAGAAGCCATGGGTGGGGACCAGCGCCCCCACTTGCCTCACAGAGATGTCCCTGAAGTCCTGGGCTGCGCTCAGCAGCAGGTTGCTGCCCTTTCGCTCGTCCTCCTTTTCGCTGTAGCGCTCGTGGCTCGCCCGTCGTGGCAGGAAGAACCAGCGCTGCAGTGTGTCGCTCCAGCAGGCGGACTCATGAATGAGGTAGCCTGAGGTGGCAGTGCAGACCCACAGTCACCACCCACTCTGCTGGCTGCCACCTGAGGCTGCACTTTGGGGGCTCCACTCCATCTCCCCTCTAACTCTAACTTTGGGAGAGCATTCACACCTGCTATGGATGACCTGGGACAACCGTGGAGCCACCACAGCCCAGTCAGAGAGCTACCCTGAGTCTGCAGTGCACCCCTCACTGGCTGTCCTGGGCTCCTGCAGGGCCTGCAGCCTTCACCAGCCGGGTTTGCTCTTGCTCCCTGTGTGTACATCACAGGACACACAGAAGGTCGACTAGTCAAAATAGGAGCCTTCCCTCAGACTGAAGGACGCACAACTTCAGCATGGGAGAGCTCTCTGGGACTCGGATACCTGCTGCCCTCTGCCCCACAGCTGACTCAGCTTCCTCCAGACAAAAGTCATACTCCTCAGAGCCCAAGGGGCGGCGGCTCAGGGCTGCTTATGACTCACTGGATATGGCGAATGAATGTCATCCGCAAACCCGAGCCAGCTGTGAAAGCTGTACTTGGGGGCTTGAGAGAGACCACTTACCTGGCGGTTGGATCCCTGCGGCAGCTCTCAGGGCATTGTAGCTGGACACCCAGTTCTCGTGTTCCACACTGCCCCTGTGGCCCACCACCTTCACCCACTCAGGGTTCTCGTTCACCACCTCCCCCGTTGTGGTCGTCCACTCCTTGCCCAGGCCACCCACGTACAGATGCTCGTCCTTCACAGCCAGCCATTCCGCTTTGAAGCCTGGGGCAAGAAGAAGGTGAGCTGAGACCCTGGGCCCACCCCCTACACCCGGCCTGTCTCCACACCCTCGTCTTCCTTACCCCTCTCTCCTCCAGGAGATCCATCACTCGTGTAACAACTCTTGAACCACACAGACCATTCCTGTGCTACTTCTCCACACCCACTTCAGCTTCCGAGGGCTAGGAGCCCCATCCCACTTCTCATGTGACGCCGGCAGCCTCAGGAGCTGCAGCAGCAGTTCAAGCAAGCAGGCCTTGCAGCAGACCACTGAGGGCCACAGCTGACAGCCAACACGGGGCTACCCAATCCTGCCTCTCACTAGCCAGGGTTTTAGACCATTATCATGCGGGAAAACAGCAGAATGACTGGGCCTTCGGGACGAGGCAATGATCGTTTCTACCTTGTCTTTATTTCAGCGCAGTTACTCCAAAGCTGCCTTCAACTAACCGACTTTACAGCCTCCTGCTGTGGCTGGCGATGGAGCCTGCACTGTCTCAGCACGTTCTCCTTCCTCACATCCCCAAGCATGCTCTCCAGCACTCCTGCGAGCAAGCTCCTTAGCCCCTGGGACCTAGGGCTGCAGGAGGATGGCAGCTTCTGACATGCCCTAGAGTGGCTCTGGAGGGACTGGTTCGGCTCCAGGTAGCCCCAGTGACCTCGAGTCAGAGCTGTCCCATCTGCTTGGGTGAACGATCACAGCTCAGCCACAGCATCCCATTACTTGTGTTCTTTCTGTTCAAGAGGGAGAACTACCCCACAGAACAGAAGTTTACAAGGCTGACGGTTATGGTTATGGGCAGGAAATGGGCCAGCAACAGAGCCACGGTATCTAGGTGGAGACGGCCACTCCTAAGAGTCCCAACCTTGGTCAAATAGAGAGACTTTTACCGCCCAGGCAGGGCGGGGCAGACAGCAGCAGCTTTCAGCTGGCTGTGAGGCACAGAACAGATCTGCCAGAGCACAGATGGCTCTGCCCCTACCGTGCTGGAGCCCTGAGTCCTACCTGCTACAAAAGACGCTAATATCAGATTGTGTTCCCAAGAGTCACTGCTGCTCTGCACAGACCCTTGAACTGGGTGGGCTCGGGGCAAGGCTGAGCAGCAGCAATTGACCTGTGCTCCCAGTAAAGTGAGACCAGAGCTTGGGATGGCAGTGAGCCACTGGGTTCCGAGCCCTGAAGGTGGGTCACCTGATGGGAATCATACTATATGACCTAAGACAGCTCTGAAGGCATGACACGGACCAGGGTCCAGAGGGGGAAGGATAGCAATGGACATAGCCTGGGCTCATCTGGAAAGCTCTTCCCACTAAGCAGCAGTGATCAGCTCAGAGGTCTAGACACAGCTTCTTGTAAGCCCGGTGAAGGCTGTGCTGTGGGCCAGGCTGGGTCAAGGGTCACTTGGCTGTGCAGGGTCTTTGACAGGCACTTGGATCTGTCTGTGCTTCATCTTGAGTGTCACTTTCACCTTGATGGGATTCATTATCACCATGGAAACACACTTCTGGCCACGCAGGTGAGGGAGTTTCTAGATTGTGTCAACTAACTAGGGAAGGAAGACCCGCCCCACACAGGTGGCCCCATGGCCTGGGCCATGGCCTGGGTTGGGGTCCTGGGGAGAACAAGAAGACAGCAATCTGAGCAGCAGCACTCAACTGTGCTTCCTGGGGATGCCTCACACCGGCCACCGTGACTCCCCACCGACTGTGACCGGTCACACCCTCACACTGAGCCAAAGTAAACCCTTCTTCCCTTGAGCTACTTGTTCAGAGCAGGAAGGCACCCGTGCGGCAGCTGACCAGAGCTCAGTCCACAGCAAAGGGCTCACTTACCCTTCTCCACAGCTCCATCGCCATCAGAAAGGATCACCCAGGGCACTGCTTTGGTACCTTCGATCTGGTAGATGACCCCCGTGCGGTCATCCACAGAGTAGAGTTTCCCGTTGAAGACGATCAGGTCCGAGAGCTCCATGCCCCGCCCCTTTTCTGCCAGGTGGGACTCCAGGACTCCACGGTCTTTATCCCACTCCACACTGACCCTGTCCCCACTGCCCGACAGGGTCAGGTAGCCTTTCTTAAGGTAACTAAACCAAGTGTTCTCCTCCTGGGCCTTGGACCCCGTGTCCAAGTCAGCAATGACTGCAATTCGGTACCGAATCCCACCTGGAGTCCTCTGTGGGGGTGATAGGGGGTAGGTGTCATTGTATTGAGAGATGCGCTCCTGCCTGAGCCTCCAGTTGTGTGCGTTGTGGATGGGGGGCCTGCCCGGTACTGGGGTCTGATGGTGGGAATACAGCAGCCAGAGGAGGGCAGCACCCACAAAGGACGTCAGAATCACCCTCCAGCGGGGACGGAAGCGAGGGTCCGTGGCCTTGGTCATGGATGCCAGCACTGGAAGGCCCCCTACACTGATCCGGAGGGAGTGCATAGGCTCATTCCATTCCCGCTGGTCAAAGGGCTGGATGGGCATCAGACTGCACACTGGACAGGACCTAGATCAGGGAGGAAAGAGCAGTGAGTGAGCTGTGGAAGACATTACCTCTCCAGTCCTGAGTCACACAGGCTCAAGTCAGCCTCATCCAGGACAGACAGCTCTTCCAGGCAGTGCTGTCCTGGCTGAACCCTGACCCCAGCAGGTAGTCAGAGTGGAAGCCTTAGTGAGGGCTGCTGCCTGCTGGGAGACACTGGTGCAGATCTGACTCCCTCACTCCCCAGCTCCCAGCTCCCACCCCGCTCGCAGGGACAGCAGCAGTCACTGCTGCCCAGCCCCAGCCTCAGCACCTCCACAGCCTCTCGCCTAGCAGCCTGGAGCCATGGAGTCTTTATTCTGGCAGGTTCTACAATGTTTCAATACAAAGAAGACATGAGGCAGTGCTCGCTCTGCTGCTGGTTTTGGTTCAGTTGTTTCTATCAGCACAAGCAGGTACAGGGACTGAGTCTTGCATGTTGCTCACCTTATGAACTTGGGCTATGTTGGCTCCAGGCCCAAGCTGGGCTCTACACTATGGCACAGCTGTAGGTCCAGAGCACTGGAGGAAACTGGGAATTTCACCTCCACACCACTCACTGCCTGCCCTGCCTGCTCCTAGTGTAGCTCAAAAGCTCAGTACCACACAGCCTGCAAGGCCGTGCTGGCTGTGGTGAAGGTGTATGTAGCTCCAGGGTGGCTGCTCACCCATAAGGTACAGCCACTGCTGCTCTCGGCCCCTCCACCCTTTATCTGGATGTAGCATGGCATTTCCCTTGTGGTTGCAAGCACACCAGCCATGGCCACTGCCACAATCTGAGGCAGCACATCAGGGGACTTGATGGGCACACACTGCCAGGCGGCACCTGGGAAGGGCTTGGGGTTCCAGCAGCTTTGGTTTGTGGGGTACCCATGTACTCCCACTACAAGGCTCTGGTGTCTGGTGGCTTCAGGGTGCTCTGTGCTGTAGGTCACCAGTCCTGGATGTGCTCAGGCTTTAGTGCCGAGGGTCAGGTCCAAGGAGAACAGTGATGCAGGGCCTGCTGCTCAGCAAAGGCAGAAGGCTCTGTGCACTTTGAGGTGCTGTGCTATGACCACTTGGCAAGGTAGCCATCTTTTAGCAATGGCTGCAGAACTGGCCACCCCATAGTGTCCCCCACCCAGGCTCTGCTTCACACACTCTTCCCTATCACCGTGGCTTCAGAGGCTGGACCCAGGATATCAGTGCTGTAGCCTCACACTGGACATGGTGCCGGGCCCTGACAAGAGTCAGATACTGCCACGCTCCAATTCCAACCTGCACCTTAGACACTATTTCAAAATATAAGTCCGAGTTCTCCAATTACAAGGTGACTAACCCTCAGGAATAGCCGAGGCTACCACAAACACTACTAGCAAGTTAAAATTCCCATGGAAGCCGGTATAAATGACACACTTCAAACGGTCACACGTGCCAAGAAGTGCCCTCAATCCTTCCCTTCCCTAATGGCTCCTCACTGGCAGGTCTGTCCCATCTGCAGGACCACAGCTCACACAAACATGCCGGTCCCCCAGCCCCTCTACAGCGACTCCTGAGAGCCCTCTGCCACCTCCCCAGCCAGCACCACTTGCTGTGTAACCGCCCATGGCTCCATGGCCCTCCCTCTTGGTCCTAACCACAAGGTCCACTTCCAGAGCAAGCCTCACACGCTCCATGGGCACGGAACACTGGGAGCCATGCTGTTCTGCGTGGCGGCTTCGCTCTCGCCCAAGGAGTCCCAGGAGACTCCCCATCTGCTCTCCTTCAGCTAGGAGCTTCACCCAGTCAGGGCTTCAGGCTCTGGCTCTGCCACCCAGCTCTGAGCTGGGAGACAATCAGCGTGCACCTACTGAAGGGCTGACAGATCAATAGCACCATGGGGTGCCTTCTCTCTTCTGAAAGTGCGTAGCTCTAGATCAAGGCCCTGATGAACAAGCTACTTAAGGGCCCAACATGAGCCACAGGCCCAAAACACATGGCTGCTGTGCAGTGGTAAACACTATGACACGTCATTGTCCTTAGTCTCTGGAACCCACAAACTTGTCCCTGTTCAAAACTCTGCATTCCTGTGAGCCACCACACACCTTCACTGTTGGGCTCCAGTCAGCAGCCCACCTGCTCCAAGAAGCTTCTGTAGCGGCTGAGGTGGGGTACAGCCCAGATCCCCACAACTCTGTTCAAGAAGAGCTCTGTGGGCTGCCCCAATGGGCTGACACTGGTTCCTTGGTCCCTCCCTTGGTTTGCAGGCATCCTGTTTACCTGGCAGGCTCATGTGTGCTCCTGGACTGCCCTCTCAGGGACACTGGGCACTCAACTTGTTTTGTGAACAGAGGATTTGGGAGTACGTGCAGGAGCAGTCTCCCCAGCCCTGCTCCAGAGCCCTGGCCACCACCTCAGGAACATCTCACTCTGGCCCTTTCCTCCCTCCTCTTGCTGCCCTAGGCACAGGTCTGCATGCCTGGGCTATCTGTGCCTCTGCAGATGCTGTCCTAGAGTCAGGGAGACTTCTCTGCTGGCCTAGGGGCTAGCAGATCCCACGTTCTTTATTCTAGGTATCCCCTGGCTGCAGGCCAATTGGTATCAAATAGGCTTCTTAGCAGAGCCCCCAGGACCATTTCAAGAGCATCTGCACTCCTGTCCCCACACCTAGGCACTAGCTCAGCTTGTTCCTGTCCCCTGCCATGCGCCTCTCTCACCTGGACTTCAGACCTGATGCTCCAGACCTTCAGAGTCCAAACTGTTGCTCTGCCACTTAGCAGTGAGAGCTGACTGTCACACAATGAACCCCCTTATGTGGGTCCCAGCATTCTCCCCAGACCTGCTGACAATTAAGCCAGATGCAGAGGAGGGGCCTGCCTGTCCTTCCTTCTTACCCACAAGCTCTCCTTAGCAGTCACAGCCTGCAGAGCACCTCGCTTCGTTCTTCAGCTTCCCACAAACTCTAACTTCAGACAAGAGCAGCTCTGGCAATCCAGAGTCCATGTACTCAGACCATGGTGCGTGTGCTCCCTCCTCCTGCACACACATGTCCTCTGACCACACAGGGCCGTGTGGAACCTCCTGAAAGTGCCATGACAGTCATCGTGCACTGTGCAGCCCCCTCCCAGCGAGGTCCCCTCCTGTGGGAGACTACTGCTGTCCCCTGTGGGGACCCGAGTGCAATGGGAGGTGGTTTGCTTTCTCAGGACACAGCCTGCCCTGAACTCAAGACAACCCTCCTCCAGCCTCCTGAGTGCTGAGCCATCACGTGTGTTTTCCTACAAAAGGCGGAGGAACCGTAAAGGAGGCAGCAACATGACCACATAAGCAGAGGCTGGAGTCCTGATGTGGACCCAAGCTACAGAAACCCTGCGAAGCCATGAGGACAAAGTAACTGAGTTTCCCAGAGCCTCCTGTGGCGAGACAACGGGACCAAGACCTCTGAGCCGTGACTCTCTAGAGCCCAGGTCACAGTATATGCCATTCTTTATAGTGCCCTAGGAACAACTCCACCCCACCCCATGGTGGCCCAAGGACCACCTGCACCTAGGCCAGCCCACGCATCAAGGGAAGGGATTGACCGAGAGGACTCTCCAAGAGCAAAGGAAGCACAGGGATCGCTGGGGCTCACGCAGCTTTGGTTCAAGAAAGGAAGGTACGATTTCCACAACAGCAGTTTCTAGAAACTTCTGCCTGCCTTCCAGAAGCCTCAGTGAACATCCCTGCCAGATATCCCTCCCCTGGTCTTCCTCTTTTCTATGCTAGGAAAAGAGCACCAAGTCAGCTAGTTGCCTTTTCACTGATGCCCTCAAAATCCTGGCTGCTTTGTCCCTAAGACTGACTGCAAGGGAGAAGATGGACAACAGTCCCATAGAAGGACAGGGTTGGGCTTGCCTCCTCCTAGGCCCCACAGGAACCCCGAGGTCATTTTGGGGTCTGCATGGTTGTGACAGAAGTAGGTCCACCTGGCCTGAGGCATGACATGTTCTGACACGAGCTGTAAAGTCAGGGTCCCTTCAGGCGGGTGCTGGCCCTGAACCTGCAGACAGGCTCTCCCCCAAGCTCAGAGGCATCCTGCAGCTGCTCTTGTTCCTGAGCCAACCGTGCTCCTATGTTACACGGCACCAGGTCCCTTTCCTCCCCACCCCTCTTACACAGTAGGCGTTGAAGAGCTAACTACCCCCAGGCATAAGACAGTAAGGCCATACCTCACGTCCTCATGAGACACACAAATCCATCTGTCAACTCCAAAGGACACTTCTAGATGACCAGAGGGATAAGCAACACGGAGGAAGTGTTTTACTTTGTGCACCCAGGAGCTGCCAGAGCTTCTGCCTAACGGTGAGGAAGAGCATGGGTGGAGGGCACTTACCTCCATGGGCACCCTCGGGTCTGTACACACCCTGTAGAGCTACAGCCAAGGTGGCCTGTCTCCTTGCTTCCTTCACAAGTGGCCTGTGTGACAGGTGGAGGCTCAAACAGGTTCAAGGCAGTTGACTCCTCCCCTCCAGGATCAAGGAAGGGCAGTTCTCGGTGCTACTCTCTTGCCACACCTCATTCCTGCAGAAAGGGCTTCCCCACTCCTTCCACACCAGGGTGGACAGGCCTCACGTTTACTCTGTTCACTTTGGAGCTTGTTTCCTTACCACACGGTACAGCCCAAAGCCCATGGCCGGCACTGACTGCTGGGAAAAAGTAGGCAGATACCTTGGCTTCCCAGCAGCCTCAGATGGCAGGTCCTTATGAAGCACAGACCTGTGTACAGCCACAGCTAGGCACTATGACATGGGATCTGGCTCCTGGTTTTGTGCTTTGCCGAGCTCAGCACTGTACCTTCCCCACTTAGACCAGGTGGATAGCCCAGGGAAAAGAGAAGAACACCAATGTGTGCTCTAAGGACTTCAGAGACCACTCCTCCTCACACTCAGATCCTTCTATTTTTTTTTTAAGGTTGATTTGTTTACTATATATAAGTACACTGTCGCTGTCTTCAGACACACCAGAAGAGGGCATCAGATCCCATTACAGAGGGTTGTGAGCCACCATGTGGTTGCTGGGATTTGAACTCAGGATCTCTCGAAGAATAGTCAGTGCTCTTAACCACTGAGCCATCTCTCCCGCCCTCAGATCCTTCTCAAAGCCAAGTGTGGCTCCGGGATCGCTGACATCTGCACCACACCCCAGGATGCACACACACACACACTGAGTCAACTTCTGTACTACTGGGACAGCTGAATTTTTCAGCCTGTTTTTTAAGTCAATTACTCAGGAGGAGTGTAAGTGTCACTGCGGCTGTAACTAATTACTGCAGACCCGGCAGCTGAAACATCACACACTATTATTTCCAGCCCTGCAGAAAGAAGTTTGGCTTGGCCTCACTGGGCTATACCCCAAGACTGGTTCCTTTCTCAGGCTCTTGGGGGAAGACCCACTCCCAGGCCTTTGCCTCACTCCCCGCCTATGGCCCCTTCCTCCTTGTTTAGAGCCAACGATACTGACAACACCAAGGGTTCTTCCCAGTTGTCCCCTCTTGGTCTTCTGCCTCCCTCTTATGGCTTTAAGGGTCCTGAGATCCCATTTCCCCTTGGGAAAACCTCCCTGTTTCCCGGTGAGTTATCTCCAGCCTCAACTCCCTTTCCTATGCAATGTAGCAGGCTACAGCATGCTCACAGGCTGGGGGTGAGGTAGACACAAGCATCTTAAGGCTTGTCACAGTTCACACCAGGCCTTTCTCAGAGTGGGCAGAGAGGCTTCAGACCCATTGCTGCTCCCTAGCGCCCTGGGAGGAACATAGCAAAGGAGCTGCTCTCCAAGTCAAAGTGGCACCTTAAACACTGGACGCCAGCGTGCCTGAAAACACAGGGCTTTGATGATCCCAGGCCAACCCAGACCAGAACTCAATTCCAGAATGCACGGTTACATCCTGAGGTACAGCTACACTGTCCTGGAGCTTCCCCAAGCTCTGGCTCCCGGGACAAGGCAAGACCCTCAGAACCATTCTGATGGTTCTCAGCTCACACTCACCTGCACTTCACTGCTCACAATTGCTCACTCTCAATGCACAGGAGCTGGCTTAAGCTCATTTCCTGTGACCCTGTCCACACCAGACACAGGTGAAGCACTTAACGGCTACAGTCACTGAAGAGGAACAGGGGGAGGGGGGGACTCAAGAGAAATGCCCGCCAACAGGAACCCTAACACCTCTCCATGCGGACTTCTCCAGGATCAGGGTTATTATTTTTCCTATCTTGTGTCGATGAAAAGAAAGGTCAATACGAAATGTCTTTAAAGTCAGTATACAGGGTTTTAACTCCTCCAGTGTTGGCATTTAAGACAAGCTTTCCGGGACATCTCAAATGGACTCACTGGCTTCCAATGAGTATCTCCATGCCTCTTTGGATAGAGAGGAGTGTGATGACCACCCATGGTCCTCAAAGAGCAGACACTAACACACTGGGACACCTACCGGCAGCCACACCGCAAAGGATGCTCTGAGACATCAGTCACATGCATATGTGGGAGCTTCACGGGCACATATGCCACAGTCGGGGGGGGGGGGGTGACAACAGGACACCTGCCTCTACCACTCTCTAGACCTTTCCTCCTGTACCCACTGCTCAGCAGGCAAAGAATGTTGTGCGCTCCTGGCCACGCTGGTGTAAAATGGCCTGAGGTACCAACAGATTAAACCAATGCGTTCACAGTGCTGTAGGCTGTGCAAGTAAGACTGCAACTGTAAAGGGCTTAGCTACGTACGGTATCACGTGGGAAAAGGGACTGAGGGACAATATGGTCACACTACATGGTTCAGTTGCAAGAAGCATTTACCTTTTGAGAACAGGTGAAATGGAACTAAGAGAGCAAGGAGGGGCTGGGGATTTAGCTCAGTGGTAGAGCGCTTACCTAGGAAGCGCAAGGCCCTGGGTTCGGTCCCCAGCTCCGAAAAAGAGAACCAAAAAAAAAAAAAAAAAAAAAAAGAGAGAGCAAGGAAACACCCAGAATTACGTCTCTAGCCAAACGAAGATGTCCGGGCTCTATGTGACAGAGATCCCTTGTCTTTTTTTTTTTTTTTTTTTTTTTTTTTTTTTTTTTTTTTGGTTCTTTTTTTTCGGAGCTGGGGACCGAACCCAGGTCCTTGCGCTTCCTAGGCAAGCGCTCTACCACTGAGCTAAATCCCCAACCCCAGAGATCCCTTGTCTTATCCAGAAGGAACTAGGCTGTGCTCCCAGGTACCAGCAAGACTGCTAGGCTGTGGTCTGGGGAGCAGCTCAAAGGAGGGTGCATGGCTCAGTCCAGAAGGATGGTCCTCGGTTAAGCTCCATAGAGGGGCAAGGAGAAGGAGCTCCTAAAGTAGTAACGGCAGTACATCTGCTCCCGTCAGTCTTGTGAGTTTTTAAGTTCTGGTCAGCCAGGTCCCACTGACACTATGAGACCAGGTTCCAGGTTTAAGCTTCATCAAATATATAATCCTGAGATGGAACTGGGAAATGGTGCTCCTGAGTGACTGCAGGGAAGGTGCTTGGGTTTACTGGAGGCGGATGAATGTCATGGGTGCTAGGAGCAGGAAGCACTGTTAGGATGGACCAGAATCTAGCCGAGATTGGGGTTGTATGTGCAGAAAGGGATTAGGGGGTGTGCAGAAGGGGCAGGGAATGTGTACAGTTGGGAAGTAAAAAATGATGGTGCACTATGCTGCCTCCGGGAAGGTCCATCTTGGAGGACGGCAAGAAGAGCCAGGACAGGTGCGAGGAGATGGGCGGTTACAGGTGAGGACGGGCTGGGTAGGTGGGTCTACTGGAGGTGATCAAGTGCCTGACTGGAGAGGCCTTGCCCAGGCCAGGGAGAGAGAGAAGGGACTCGCTGGCGGCATTTGAAGCATGCTATTAAGAACAGGAAGAAGTTTCACACTACTTCTCAGGGGTACAGTACTGTACACTCATCAGAGAGGGGAAGTCTCCCACACTGGCCAGAGAGGGAAGATGTCTGTCTGACCGGCACCAGTCACAGCCTAGCTGCGAGGGGGATTTTGAGGTGCCTGGGGCCAGGCCGAACGGATGCAAATGGAGACAGGCCCCAGAACACAGCGAGGGAGGGCACTCGGCCGCGGGCGCGCCGTCACTCACCCACTGAGAGCCTGGCTCCGGAGCCCGCGGGCTGCCGCCTACCTGCGTAGGGCCGGACAGGGCGGGCGGCCACTTCCGCCCGGCCGCGCGCTCCCGGCAGCCTCTGCTCTGCGCCTGCGCCCCACTCTAGCGGCGCGCTCCCGGCAGCCTCTGCTCTGCACCCGCGTCTCTGTTCGGCGCAGCGGCCACGTCTTCCCGGCAGCCTTTGCTCTGTGTCTTCCTTCTTACCCTTACCTGCCCCCCCCGTCTTTGCTCTGCGCCTGCGCGCTGCGCGCGGGGCGGATGGGAATCGTAGTTTTACGCCTGGGCTTGGGCTTGGGCTTGGGCTTGTTCTTGAGACGTTGAAATTCACTGCTGGAGTGTCTGTTGTTCCCCAGTTCCAGCTGCAGGGTTCTTTGCCTGGTCCCTCCAACCTTCGTTTTAGGAAGTTTACATGTTAGAACTCCTCTCTGCAGTCCTAGTTCTCAGACCCTCTTCTGAGCTCTTGCAGCTGGTCATAGCCAGTGCTGACCAGTTTCCATAGCCAGGACCAGAGGATGGTAGTATGTTCCTGTCGCCGACTGCAATCTGCAACCTTTACCAACGGAGGACCCCTATTCCTCTTTTCCCAGCCTGCTTAGCCCTGAGCTCTGTGCTGTGTGAACAGGCATCCTGGTACGGACCGGTTCAGTCCTAGACAGCGGTGGCATAACAGAACTCATTTAAAAGCCCTCATCAGCCATGCAGGGTCAGCCCTGCCTCCTGACTTCAGCCTCATCTCCTGGTCTCCCAAAAGCCTTCTGGAAAGATGCACAGTGGGGGGCAAATTCAAAATATGTAAACCCCACATGGTGAAAAACAGCCCTTTCTTCCACCCCTCCCTGTCCAAAAGCCAAGGTTGTTGCTAGATTCTGGTGATTCCTCTGAGACACCGATGTCCTATGGGACACACAGTAATGGTAGAACATATACTAAATTACAAGTAAAAAGTGGAAATGTGCTGGGTTCCCCCTCTGTGCTTGGGTTGGCAGGCAGATCTTTCTTGAATTCGCTGTTTCCTGTCAGACCAAACCGAGTCCCAATCAGCCACCCTTTATTTGTTACAGCTTTTCCAATCGGAATATCCTCTTCTTACACCTCCAATGGGAGGCAAGGTCCCGAATACGGTGTTCATCTTTCTCTTGACTTCCTTTGTGGACTTAGCACATAGCTGTTCAGCTCTAAATAATACATTTCTGCCCCGCTTAACCTTTATGAAATGGTGGCAGAGTCAGTGTTCCAGGGGCAGTATAATGGCACCAAACGTCCTTTCCTTGCCGGATTACAGAGCTGCGTGTACGCACGTGCGCACACATGCACACTCAGGTTAATATGTTAATATATATTTTGCTTTGACTGGAGCAGGATCTCACCGTGCAGTCCAGGCTGGTTGCAAACCTGCAATGATCCTTCTTCCTCAGCCTCCTGAGTGAGATTACAGGTGTGTTCCACCATGGTGTCTGTTTCTTTTCACACACACACACACACACATACACACACACACACACACACACACACACAGAGGAGGGGGGAGGCACATGCATCTGTGTGGGTTTATATATTCACAGGTGCGCATACATTTCCCTAGAGGCCAGAGGACAACCTCAGCTGTTGTTCCATCACCTGTCTTGTTTCTGTATGGCTGTCCAGCGAGCCCCAGTGAGCCCCAGTTCTTCTGCCTCCCTTGCACTGGGACCACAACATCACACCCATCATTTTCATAACATGATTCCTGGGGACGGGACTCACCTCTGTGCCCGAAAGACTTGCACTTTGCCGGCTGGCTTTTCCTCTCAGCCCTGTCACACCTCTTAGACCACGTGCAATTCTTTTGTGGCTACGGTAATATCTCTTTAAGAAGAAATCCATCCTTTCCCCATTGCTGTTGTGCAAAATGAATTTTATCCGAATGGTGTTTCCATAGACACACAGGTCTGTCTGGGGGCTGCTGGGCTGCGTTGGTAGACATTTCTTACTGGCTTCGACTCGACACTTCTTCATCAGCATCTCTTTGCAAGCCTCCTAAGTTGAATGACACACCCACTGCAACTACCCAGCAACCGACCTTTAGGGATGTTGAATAGAATTTCTTTGAACCAGTAGCATTAGGAGACCATCGAGGTTTTTACTATATATAGTCTTCTACCCAAGACTGTAGAGAAGCTGTTTTATTCCACCCTAAAATCTCTTTTGGGATGCCTGAAATCTCATATTTCAGCAACACTTCGGGGAATAGCCTTGTGTTATTAGAACACGGCTATAAAACGTATCTAGGATAAATTCCTAGGAGAAAAGCTACTGGGGCCAAAGTACCCGTTCGTGCAGGAGTGAGCACATGGTTCTGTGGAGCAGCAAGCCTGTGCAGCAGTCCTCCTAAAGCTCTGCAGTAGCTCCATGCTCAAGCACAACCAGAAGATCTTCATTCTTCTTTGCATCCTGGGAAGAGGCAACACAGTCTCCATAGGACCAGAGAGGGATGCTGAGCTTCATCACCCTCCATGGGGTAACAAAGCTCAGGTAGCAAGAGAATGGCACATCAAGCTCACGAAATCCTTCTGTGAGAACCTTCAGAGCTGAAGACCCTAAAACCTAGAGAACTCGTGAAATGTGTAGCCCAAGATGTTCTCAAACTAGCTACATATCTGAGGAGGATCCGGAACTTCTGATACTCAAGTTTCTACCCCCCAAGTCTCTGGGATTGCACGTGTGCACCATCACACCTGGTCTGTGTGGTGAATGGATGGACGACGGAAGCCAAGGCTTTGCACATGCTCAGCAAACGTTCTACCAGTTGAGCTCCAGCTCCAGCCTGGGAATATTATTTTAGTGCTTGGGCTTGATGAAGAAGAGACTTCCTATATAAACATGATTGGACAAAAGGGATGGGACCCAATGGGACTAGGCTGAGTGGGAGGACCTGATGGGAGGACCTGGTGGGAGGAACTGGTGGGAAGATCTAGTGGGAGGAACTGGTGGGAAGATCTAGTGGGAGGAATTGACAGGAGTGTTTGCTTGGTGTCACCTTGGCCTCTGGATGCAGCACTACTGGTCAGGTGGGGGACGAGATGCCTCCTAGCATGAAGTTCATGTATCAAGGTATCACCAAGCAAAATGGGTCAGAAGACTTTTAAAATTAGGCAAACTTGGGCTGGGGATTTAGCTCAGTGGTAGAGCGCTTACCTAGGAAGCGCAAGGCCCTGGGTTCGGTCCCCAGCTCCGAAAAAAAGAACCAAAAAAAAAAAAAATAGGCAAACTTGGGGCTGGGGATTTAGCTCAGTGGTAGAGCGCTTGCCTAGGAAGCGCAAGGCCCTGGGTTCGGTCCCCAGCTCCGAAAAAAAAAAGAACCACAAAAAATAGGCAAACTTTCTCTTTTAAGAAAGACTTCGGGCTGGAGAGATGGCTCAGCAGTTAAGAGCACCCGACTGCTCTTCTAGAGGTCATGAGTTCAATTCCCGGCAACCACATGGTGGCTCACAACCATCTGTAATGGGATCTGGTGCCCTCTTCTGGTACATCTGAAGACAGCTACAGTGTACTTATATATAATAAATATAATAATATTTAAAAAAAAAAAAAAGAAAGACTTCTTCCAGGGGCTGGAGAGATGGCTCAGCGGTTAAGAGTACTGACTGCCCTTCCAGAGGTCCTGAGTTCAATTCCCAGCAACCACATGGTGGCTCACAGCCATCTGATGCCCTCTTCTGGTGTGTCTGAGGACAGTGACAGTGTACACACATACATAAAATGCATGTTTTTTAAAAAAAGACTTCTTCCTTTTATTTTGTGTATGATTGTTTTGGCTATACCCATGTTCACCGTGTGCTTGCCTGGTGCTCATGGAGGTCAGAAGAGGGAGTAGGATCGTGTGAAACTCAAGCTACAGATGGTTCTGAGTCTCTACATGGGCACTGGGAATCCAACCTGGGTCCTCTGCAAGATTAGCAAATGATAACGACTCCTGGGCCCTCTCTCCAGTCCTACAGCAAAAAAACAAAAAACAAAAAACAAACAAAAACCCTAAAACCCAAAACCCAAAAAACCCAAAAACCAAAAAACCAAAACAAACAAACAAAACCCAAAAAACCCCAAAAACCAAAACCAAAAAACCAAAACTAAATAAATAAATAAACCCCAAAAAACCAAAAAACAAAAAAATCCAAAAACCAAAACAACAAAATAAGCAAACAAACAAAAAATCTTTAAAAAAGAATGTTTTATGCATTGCTCAACAATGCCATACATGTGTACAATGAATCTTGATCATATCCACTTCCAGCTCCCTCTCCTACTTGGTGCTGCCTGCTGGGAGTCCTGGCTTGATCCATAACTGTCGGGCTGTATCGAGAAGAGAGCACTTTATCGCACTCCTCCCAGTTACCTTGTTTTTTTGGTCTTTTTGTTGTTTTGCCTTTTTTTTTTTTTTTTTTTTTTTTTTTTTTTTTTTTTTTTTTGGAGCTGAGGACTGAACCCCAGGACTTTGTGCTTGCGCACAAAGGCAAGCGCTACCACTGAGCTAAATCCCCAACCCCTATCGCACTCCTCCCATCATCCTCCAACTATTTCCACCTCCTCTTCCACAGTTCCCCAAGCTTTGTGGGAAGCGCAGTTCAGATAGATGTCCCATCAAGGGTCGAGTACCCAACAGCCACTTATCCTCTGTACTTTGTAGGTCCGAGAACTTCTTCGACGGCCAGCTTCTACACAGAGAGGAAGAGAAGCTTATGCGGTGTTTCTGGATTTCGTGGCTGGATCTCTGGGAAAGGGGTTCTACTTTCTATGGGGAAAGAGGAGTAGAGACAGGAGGGCTGAAGAAAGTTGAGAGAGGTTTTGTTTCTGAGGGCCTCTCCATCGCACCTCATTCAGCCCGGAGGACTTTACACCATGCCTTGAGATATCATGCTCTGTGCCCTAGCACCTCTGCCACATTCGGAACAGGAGTAGGGGTAGTAAGGACATGAGGAAAGGACTGACACGTAGACACACATACAGAAAAGCTCGTGTCAGCTGGGCTGTGTGAACTCTGATGGAATGGAACCGATAACTACATCAACCCTGGACCTCAAGTGTGTTTGTTAATGTACAGCACAGGAGTATGTTTCTGAGTCTCTGTGGGAGGAGTCTGTAGGCCAGCGGTCTCTGTGGGAGGAGTCTGTAGGTCAGCAGTCTCTGTGGGAGGAGTCTGTAGGCCAACAGTCTTTGTGGGAGGAGTCTGTAGGCCAGCGGTCTCTGTGGGAGGAAGCAGCGGCTGCTAGTTTCTGTAAGCACTAATCAATCACTGCGCTTGGACGTCAGGATGTGCCTGGGCCTTGGTGTTCTTGACAGCCATGTCCATGTTAACCGTGAGCCTCCACTTAGGGCTCCACTTAATCAGGGCTTCCTACACCTCCTTTCAGACTATTTTAGTTCCTGTGGCTCTGTATAACGTTTCTTCACCCCAGCCATCCCTTCTTTCAATCTCTCACAGGTCCCCGTAGTTCAGTGCTCAGGACTGTGCCTTCCACCAGGGGGCGATGTCACTTTATTTATCAGGAAAGATACTCCATCAGGTTCATTCTGTGCCTCAGTGTTAATTGACATGGTTTACCAAAACGGGGGGAGCCAGTAGTGATAGAGAAACTGAGGCACGGGGAGGTTAAATGGCTGAATAAAAGTCAAGAGGCACGTGAACGGCCACGGCGCGAGTGTGCAGACCTTACTCTTGTCTTCTTTCAGCTGCTGATCCTGAGCTCCACCTGACGGGGCCTCCCAGAATACAGGCGGCGCCAGACAGGAGCCATGAGCACGGGCCAGGGGCCAGGACTGGTCTGGATGCCAGGTTTCCTTTCCCATTTCAGCAACTTCTGAGGATCTCTGAGCGGTTCCCTCGTCCTCCTCTTGGCAGTGGAGCACCACCCATGGAAGCCTGCCTGTCGAGCTACCCTTCAGAATGGAATTCAAAAGTTTGCAAAGCCAGCCTTTGCCTGTGGGATGGCTGGACAGACGGGACGAGAATAGCTGGCTTGGCAGAATGTTAGGGCCCCAGTGGGAGAAGTCATGGAGCTGCTAATGACATGCTGCGCTCCTCGGGAACTCAATGTCACCCTACAGAAGCCCTGGCCCCACGGCCCTTTCCAACAACCAGAGAACAGCCGCAGGAATGAATTGACCAGGGAGGAGGAACGAATTGTCAAATGGACTGGGGAGGTGCCTCAGGGGGGGGCATCTGAGATTGAGGTCTCAAAGGTAATAGGTGAAGAGTGACCAACACCCATCTCCAGCCCCTACCCATCTGGACACACACACCACACACACACACACACACACACACACACACACACACACCCGACAATGCTCACAAACACAAATGGAAAAAACACCAAACAGATAACACCACATACACACTTGCACACATATGTACACAAAAATAGACAAATAAATAAGCGCGACAGTATGTCGGGGCACAGGGCATGCTCCCCATGGTAGGCTGCAGGGGATGCTCCACTGACTCTCGTGTTCCTCTCCCAGGAGCTACTGTGGTCTGATGAGAGAGAGCCACTTGGGAATATGGAGGAAGTCTTTGATGCTTAGCCCAGGCTCCCTTGAGTAGGTGCAATGGCTAGGGAATTAAGGGTAAACGTAGCTCGTTTTGGAACTTGACAGGGAGACCCTGGAGGGGTGCTTGGTCTTGACATCTGTCCCATGTTCTCAGGATGATGACCTCTGACCCACGCTCCGCTGACCCAGGCTCTGCTGACCCAGGCTCTGCTGACCTAGGCTCTGCGTCATCTTGGGCTTCATTTGTTAGCTGTTGATGTGCTTCTCTCCATGACCCTTGCCTTAGCCCTGGAGGGATAGCTTTCGCTGTGTGGAAAGCACTTGGGTTCTGGTTGCTTAGGGTGCTTGTGGAAGGGATGGGGGTGGGGGGAGACGGGGAATTCTGCAAAGCAGTCCCTGTCTTGCTAAATTTCCTGTCTTTCTTACAGTTTCAAAGCAGGAATGAAATTGAGGACAAAGGACTTCAGGCGCCTGACAAAGTGTCCAGCTCGGTGACACACTTTCTTTCTTCTGTCATACTGGCACGGGTTGGCCTTTGCAACCTGGCCTTGTGAGTCCTCTTTGCTTGTTTGCCTTTTAGACTGGGGTGGTGGGTTGTGATGACACTCCCCAGACCCTCCATCTCTGTTCCCATCCCTTAGAATTCCCCACGTCTCCTCAGCTCCGGGAAAAAAAAAAAAAAAAAAGAATTCCCCACGTCGCCCGAGTCTTCTGACTTGGGAACCATGGGAAGCCCGAGGCTCCCTTTGCTGTATTTAGTACCATACTTCTCCTCTCCTAGTCTGTACCTCAAATAAAATAAACACATCCCCTTTAAGTCTCTTGGGAGATGTGGGGGCTCAGCCTAAGAGTCTGGAAAGAGGGAGGTTATACTTAGAATACTGGTACTTATCATGGACATTCTAACATGTCCTGCCTACGTCAACCTTTTTATTAGTCATGTGAGAAGCTTCAGGTCATGATTCCTTCTCCAAAATTCCCAAAACATGACAGATATGGTGGTACACATATCTAACCCCAGCAGTTGGGAGGGTGGGTCAGAAGGACTGGTATTAGCTGAGAGCCAGCCTTGGTTACTGAGGGAGGCTCTGCCACAGAGGAAAAACCAGAAAGAAGAATGGGGAGATGGCTTAATCCTTAAAGTGCTTTCCTTGCAAGCATCAGGACTCAACTTCCATCCCAGAAATCATGCTTTTAAAAAAGTATGGTAACAAGTTAATAATCCAAGTGCTGGGAAGGTGGACACAGACAGAGAGTTAGGACTTGCTGGTCAGCCAGCCTTGTTTACTTGATTGGTCCCAGAACAGTGAGATTCTGTGCACCAAGATCCAAGGTTTTCCTCCGACCTCTACATCCATGATTACATTCATGAACATGTACTGGAACACACATGTACACACGCACACTCTCTGGCCACACACAAAAATAAGTAATTCTGTTTGATTATTTACAGTGTCTCAATATGTATCTCTGGGTGGCCTTGAACTTGCTATACAGACAAGGTTGACCTCAAACTCACAGAGTTCCATCTACCTCTGCCTCTCAAGGGCTGGAATTAAAGGCGTGCACTAGCATACCTGGTTAATACATGCCACTGAAAAAGGAAACCACAAGCTGAAAAACAAGCAAACGAACCAACCCCACATCTCCCAAATACAAAACCACCGGAGTCTTGGTCTCTCCTAAGTTTGACATAAACTTGATACAATGTATCGAGCTGTATCTTGAGCTGTCTTGCCACTGCTTGACCTTCATTTATTTCTCCGAAGAACAGTTAGGGCTGCTCGGGTTCCCCTGGGTTAGCTGCTTTTTGAGAAATCTCCATCTCATTCTGAGTCCATCTGCCCCAGTTGACTCCAGATTAGAGACACCTAACCTATCTTCACTTTATCAATAAGGAGTCAAGAAACCAGTTGGGTAGATGTGAAACCTCCCAGTGGAATGAGCCAGCTGTGGAGTTGGCCATCATCTGGTGGGTCTCTAAACCTTTCTTCTGCTTTTGACCTCCAGGTTGGCATCTCAACATCAACATTAAAGAGTGCTGCCTTTCGGGTTGGGGATTTAGCTCAGTGGTAGAGCGCTTGCCTAGGAAGCGCAAGGCCCTGGGTTCGGTCCCCAGCTCCGAAAAAAAAAAAAAAAAAAAGAGTGCTGCCTTTCCAAACTCTACCACTAAACCCATCGTGTGTGTGTGTGTGTGTGTGTGTGTGTGTGTGTGTGTGTGTGTGTGTGTGTCCCTCTCCTGAGCTACATGCCCAGCTTTATGAATCCTGCTGTCCTGCTTTGAGCCAGGTTTTCAGTAAGCCAAGTCTTCTGGGTGGCGCCATGACATGGAGAAATGCTACATTCTTCCCTCACAAGGCTTCCAAGACTCTCTGTTGCCCCTGCAGCATCCTAGGGGAAATTAAGCCCCCCCCCCTTCTGCTGCTTGTTAATGTTAGGAACAGAGAGACAGGGGACAGGCTGGGTCCACATGCTGGGTGGGAAGCTTCGTGTCCCTTACAGGAATGAGGAGAAGTTTATCCTTGTGTTTTCCTATATAGATAACCAAGAATGCAATTTCGCTCTGCCTAAGATATGTGCCAAGAAATAGGAACTCTCCTCAGGGCTGCTAGGCCAGGGCAGGTCACATCTCTGGTTGGAGCACATCTGCTTATTCTCGACAGGCGTCCTTAAGTGCTCTGCCGGGGTACTAGAGGGCCAATAACGTCTCTCCTTCTCATGAACTGGCACTTGGATTTGGAATTTCTGGAGAAGCCTATGGGAATTCACAGGCTTCTGTCTGACGTCAAATCTGCCCTCTTCTCCTTCTGTCCCATTCTGAGATTTGCCCTCTGCCTCTCTATGCCCAGCCTTGGGAGGGGATGACGGGAGGCACTGGCTTGCACCCCTGCCTTCCCCCTTCAATTTGTTGGCCTTTTTATGCTGGCACAGCAAAGAGTAGAAAAGTTCAGTCTGTTTGTTTTGCCTGGGATATCCCAAACCAGCATCTCCTCCTGCCAAGAGAGAGGAGGGGGGAAAGGAGGGGTGGGAGGGGGAGAAATGGTGGGAAGGAGAGAGGGAAGGGGGAGGAAGGGGAAGGGAAGAGGGAGGGGAAGGGAGGGAGAAAAGGAGGGATGGGAGGGGGAGGAATGGTGGGAATGAGAGAGGGAAGGAGCGAGGGAAGAAGGGAAGAGAAGAGGGAGGGGGAAAGGGAGGGAGAAAAGGAGGGAAGACGAAGGGGTAAAGAGGAAAAAGCGGGTAGAGAGAGGGGGAGAGAGAAAGGGAGAGGGAAGGGAGAAGGAGGCAGAGAGGGGGAGGGAGAGGGAGAAGGAAAAGGAGAGGGAGAGGGAGAAGGAGGGGGAGAGGGAGAGGGAGAGGGAGAGGGAAAAGGAGGAGGGGGGGAGGGGGAAGGGGAGAAGGTGCTTTCAGAGCCTGATGTCACCAGGGCAGTTTCATTTCTCCGTTCAGTTCAGATCCTCTCTCTTTCAGAGTTGTGATAAGATTCCAGAGCAAGCTATCTGACTCAGTGTTTGGGGATGGAGAAGAGGAGGGACTGTTCTGGAGAAGCCTGGGACAGGATTCCCACAGGAGGAGACTCAGGAGGGCATGTATGTAGAATTAAGAAACGTTCTGAGCAGAGCTGCCCAGCACCACACTCTAGGGCTTCACTGGAGGACCTGGATCTTCCAAAGCTACCCATTCACCTTTGCCTCACAAGGTTCTCTAGACTCTGACTGACCTGATCAATTGAGCGATCCCCTTTCAATACATAGTTGCACGAACACACAACCTGATGCCTTGTTACAAAAGGATTATGAATATCATCCATCCCTGGAGTACAAGTAGCCCAGATGGAAAGTGTCTCAGATGGGACCGCTGCTGGGACTCAGGGTTGCCCACACACCTAAGTCAACGCGTCTACCACCAATAAAGAGTCTCAGCCCTATTTTGCAGTTCTCTGTCCTCCGTGGGGTATCCTCGTCCTGGGCTCATAGTCACCTCCACATCTGGAAAGACCTCTAGATAAACAGAAGCGTCCACTTCTATTCCCTCCACCCTGCGCCAGCTCCCCAGGGCGTCCAAGAAGTAGGGAGAGCCAGCCAGCCCGCCAGCCAGCCAGCCAGCCAGCGGGCATACACACAGTTAATCCTTGGCGGCTGCTGTTTGGATAGAAAGCACTAGGAGCGTTCTAGTCTCCTCCGGAGCTCACATCTGGCTGGGGTTGGCGCTTTGTATTGGTCCCTCTTTCCTCCTCTCTTCCTCTACTTTTGAAAGAAACCACGTTTCCGCTTCTGGCCAAAGAGACCTTGGAGGCAGCTGAGGAGATAAAGGTGTTGGGACTGCTGTGGCTTGCACTTCCCACACCCTTTCCTCCCCCTAAAGCCCCCCCCGGGGGGGGACTTTTTTCTCCCTAGGGCTTTCTCTCTCAGCTTTGACACGTCTGTGCTTCCCCTCTGACCTAGCCTAGAAAAAGGCTCAGCCCCTGGGAGATGCTTTAAGAGACCACTTCTCGAGAGCCCTGAGAGGCGGGAGGATTCGATTGGCACAGCCGGCTCAGCTGGAAGGAGGTAGGTGGCCTGGACATTGGACAGACCGGGAAGGACTCGATGCCTCTGAAGCTCTGTCTTCGTGGCTTCATCTGGGTGGCATGGCTGAGCGGGATCTTTCTCTGGAGTGAGATGTGACGGGGAGCTCATGGCAAAGGAGCAGACAGAGCAGAAGTTTGGGGGACAGCATTGAGTTATTCTTGCTAACACCCCCCCCCCCGCGCCCGGACTGGCTGTGTAAGGAGGCAGCCTGTTGGGGCTCCCTGGAACGTGCAGGGGGCGGGCTCTTTGGAGGAGGATAGGATGCAGACAAGACCAACTGCACATTCTTCCGCTGTTTTGTGGGGGTGTCTCTCTTTCACCCCGATGCTCTTTAGAGAGTGTGGAAAGAGAAAGAGCATATCTCTTTTCCCGGCTCCTGCCACCCCATGCCCTGTCGTATCACCTGGGACAGCTAGGATCCAGGTATGTCCCATCTATCAGTGGTCAGCTGGAGCCCCAACACTGAACAGGAAGTGTGGACTTTGGCCCCTTCTTCTAACAGCCTCGCTGTTCCTGGAGGGCATCCAGCTTGGGCAGGAAAAAACAAATATCCCTTCTCCACGGACCTTCCTGGGACTTAAAGGGACTGCCTGTGGTGCTAAGAGTAGGGCTAGGGCTGCAGTCTCTAAGATGCCCCAGGACCTTTGCTCAGCCTGTGTCCACCTAGACTCGAAAGTCTGGACATCTCTGCGGGTGTAGACGTTACCTGAGTTACCAGTTAACCTGAGTCTCGCCCTCTCTATCCCTGCACCCACCCAGGCAGCTCCCTGCCCCGGAAAGCTAGGGAGCCTCCTCCCAACCACAGTTACTCCAGGCTCCGCCCTTGTCTCTCAGAGGGTGGGGTTGGGGAAGCTGCCGCTCCGATTCCTTTCTGCCGGTTCCCTGTTTCTTGGAATAGAGACCACAGAACGTGCTTCTCCAGCTTTGACAACAGGGTTCGGGACATGGTTCAGAAGCAGGGCGTGTAGTGCCTACCGTGTGAAAGGCCAGGGGTTGCATCTCCAGTACTGGAAACAGCAACAACCAAATACCACCAACTTTGATTTTCACCAAGTGTATTGGCTCAGGGCTGTGAGGCAGGAAGGCTGAAGCTAGTCTGAGCCATCCTGAGCCAGATGGGTCCAGCGGACGGCCGACAGCCGGCACTGTAGAGTGAGATGCTGTTTCAAAGTAACCAAATGAAAAGAAAAACAACAACTGAAAAAGAAAAACTGAGAAATGTCATTGGGATTCCCCTGGGAGCAAGTGACCTCCTTAGAAACTGCCGGGCTCTGCTTTTTATAGTGCACCGACTGTGTGCTGCCTGCACGGGAGCTGGCCTTGTGGGAGGAACTGTTTAGTCTCTACCAGACCCCTCCAGTTCTCACTAGAGCGGAGGGAAACCTGCAGAGGGAAGCAGAGGGTTGAGAACATGGGATCCTCACTGCTGCTTCGCTGTCCTGCTGCTCTGCCTGTCTCATAGCTCTCTGTCTAAAGACCTGCCCCCGGGCCCTACACCCTACCAGGAAGTATCCCAGCTAAATGGTGTCTTCCCCCTCCCAACTCAACTTGGATTCTCTGCCCAGGCAAGGAGACAGTGAGTTTTGGTTTGGTTTTGTTTTTATTCTTTTTTTTCCGGAGCTGGGGACCGAACCCAGGGCCTTGCGCTTGCTAGGCAAGTGCTCTACCATTGAGCTAAATCCCCAACCCCCGACAATGAGCTTTTAACTGTCCCATTTTACTTCCTAGAAACTCACACGTGCACACCCCCTGCTCGCCCACCTGCCAAGAATTCAAAAGAGGTGTTCAGAGGTTGGGGCCCAGGACCTCCTCCCCAACCCCAGGAGGGGGCAGGCCCTACCCGCTGTCCTGTCCTGGAGGGAGGGGGCAGCTCACTGCTAATTCCCGGCTGTAACCTCCCTATTCGGAGCAACCAGCACAGCATTAATTTTTTTTCTGAACACACTCCTTTCTGTTATTCTTCCTGGTGCCCGCCCCTCTGCACCCCCCCCCCATAATTAGCATGACTCATAAACCAAGTATTCTGGCATTGAACTTCACCCATCAAAACAAAGATGAAAAGAATTTCGTAGAAACTTTGGGTTCACTTGGGAAACCCTCACTCACTGTTTCTTACCCACGGGGGTCAGGCCCTTTGGTGGGTCATAGTTACTAGGGCTGAGGGTGGCTGAGGCTCTAGGGTTTAGGTGAGGCTGAGTGACAATCTGAAGCCAGGAGGGCAGGTCGATGTCCACTGGAGGATGCAGCCTCTGATTGACCACCACTCTCTCTGGAGAGAAGGGCCTGGGCTCTGGCCTTGAAGGACCCAGAAACACCGGAACACGGGTGGTGGCTCCTAGGGACTGTTATTTTCTCCCGATGTAGTCACTGAAAACCTGTCTTCCACTAATGTCAAGTGACCTGTCACAGTGGCTGTCTGGACAGGACCCGGCCACTTCCCTGACTCATTCACGAGGTGCAAGAGACATTTTGGCTTCTCTAGAGAGCAGTTTGCTGGAAGCCAGTGAGCCCCACAGACCCTCTGGCTCTGGCACTGGCTCTGGCTCTGGCACTGGCTCTGATACTGGCTCTGGCGCTGGTGCTGGCTCTGGGACTAGCTCTGGCACTGGATCTGGTTCTCAGGGACCTGCCCTGAGTCTTGCCCTGGCAGGACCACTGATGGGTGACTGCAGTCTTGGAGGCCTTAAGAAGTGGTTCCTCTTTCTCTCCTCCTCAGGCAGGAAGGGATATGCCGGATCCCTGGGCAGGGTGAGGTTTCTGAACCTGGAAGGGCACTGTGTGGCAGAGCCCTGGTTAAAAAGCCATGGTGTGGGGTTGGGGATTTAGCTCAGTGGTAGAGCGCTTGCCTAGGAAGCACAAGGCCCTGGGTTCGATCCCCAGCTCCGAAAAAAAGAACAAAAAAAAAAAAAAAAAAAAAGCCATGGTGTGATGTTGGTGCGGCCAGCAGTAGCTCTTTCCATACTAGCCGGTGAGATACCTTCCCTGCCCTCACTAGGCAGAGGCAGGGGCTTTGATTCCCCTATCACCAGTGACCACTGGGCATCCCCAGCCTGCTTCAGAGGACTTTGTGTATCTATAGCCACCTCCTTTGGCCCCTTCCCAGGCACACCACTGGTACTCCATTCACTGACTAGGCCTTTGTGTCTCACCATCTTTCTGGCCAAGGTAGGAATTTCCCTTGAAATGAGACAGTTGACCAGGAGACAGCCAGCAGGCAGAGAGCCGAAGCCCAGGCATCGAGGATGAGGGAGGAGCCAATAGAGGAGAATGGTGCAGAGAAGCCAAGCTCCTGGTGCCCAGGGCTGAACCAGACATACTTCTGGCTGCTGTGGCCACATGTGGTAGAGAGCCTCACATCCTGGGACTGCAGCTCCTCCCCACACCATGGGGCATCTGGTTACCAGCTGCCTGTTGCCCTGGGTACCAGGGAAAGAGAAGATCCCCCTGGGGGAGCTGCCAACCATGGGTGGGCCTAAGGCAGATGCAGGCCAGAAGCTAGGCTAGGACTGCAACTTCCTCCCTTACATTACTGGGGCTGGCTCTTCCTGCACAGGGGTTGTTGCTGGGTCGTTAGCACCAGAGCCTGAGCTCCTGAGAGCTTCAGCAAGCTATGTTCAGCCACCGTCCCCAATAGACCAATTACGGAAACAGACAGGTTTATCAGCACGGCCACATTAGGAAGAACAAATGAAAGAGGCCCAGTGGCCTCTGAGTCTGTCTCTGGGGTCCTAACATGAGGTTCAGATGTAAACAGAGGCTAAGTGTGCAGAGCTAAGCTGTACTGGCCAAGGCGTGGCGGGCAAGGTCAGCTCGCATGGCTGACCCATCATGACTTCCGTCTCCTAGTGGGAGACACCTGGGGTGGGGGTGGGAATCTCAATTTCACGGAGTCCGTTGTTACAACAGTCTAGGGGCCGCGTGTCTGTTTGGAATATCTTCGTTTTTACCAGGATACAGAGCTGGGTTCTGATGGCTGAGTTCTTGTGGAAGATGGGGGGATCTGGAAGGTTTCCAGTATCATGGAGCTATGGAATCTTTTGATATACATAGCATCTCCCTCCTTGGGCCTGGGGCCCTATGGAGAGCCACTTATGAAAAGGAGGTATAGGGCGTGAAGCGTCTACAGGACACTTGACCAGCTGCTGGGGGAGGGGGCTGCTGTGCCGGTGGAGGCGCTGGAGAAGTGTCTAGACTCAAGTCCTAGAGGCTATTGAGTGAGTGTGTGTGTGTGTGTGTGTGTGTGTGTGTGTGTGTGTGTTGTGAGAGAGACAGAGACAGAGACACAGAGACACAGAGACAGAGACACAGAGAGACACAGAGACAGACAGAGACAGACACAGAGACAGAGACAGAGACACAGAGAGACACAGAGACAGAGATAGACAGAGACAGACACAGAGACAGAGACAGACTAGGCTAGAGCCTCGGAGGCTGTTGGGGGGCTGCCTAGGTTAGAACCCAAGCCTCCTCTACCCTGTGGTCTCCTTCAGTCTTCACACTTCCAGAGTGGATCCTCTGGCGCTGTCCATTCATAATTGACTCCTGGGGTTGGGGATTTAGCTCAGTGGTAGAGCGCTTGCCTAGCGAGCGCAAGGCCCTGGGTTCAGTCCCCAGCTCCGAAAAAAAAAGAAAAAAGAAAAAAAAAAGTACATAATTGACTCCTGACATCCCAAGGAATGGGAAGGGAACATTTAGCCCTTCCCTCAGTAAGTAAGGTTTCTTCACACCACTCCTTCCGGCTGACCACTGGGATGTGGCTTCTGGGCCTTGTAATTCAGAGTACACACTGGCTTTCCTTGTTGTTGTCATCAACAGCAGATTCTCCCTATGTTTGTGAGGCTGGCCCGGAACCCAGTGTACTCCCCCTCCCCCGACCAGGCTGGCCTTGAATACCACACAGCCCTTCTGTCTTTGATCTTCCTTGATGACTCTGCCGGCACGCAGAGATTTTTGAACATTGAGCCAGGGAAGACAGTGAGGGGTCCTGGTGCCCATACTGTGCCTGGCACCCTGTAGGAGGTGCTCAGCAGTCCTCTGCTGGGTAAATGATGACCGACTGTTTTCTCACGGATGCCTGCGGGTGTTCCAGATGTCACTAAGGAAGTCAATCAGGTGGGCGCCCCAAACCAGAGCCCAAAGTGTGGGAGCGGCCAATGCCCAAGGGAAGGTCGGCATCTTCCTGCCCTAGATGCTGCTAACATCAGCCCACTGCCCTGCCCGGGGTGTGTTGCAGGCATTCATAAACAAATGTTCACGAAGGAGCGAAAGGATGTGGGATGTCAGGCTTCAGCAGGAGGATGATGTGTTTCTCAGCAGCTCCACGTGAGCCACGAATGCTTCACAATTCCTCCCTCCCCCTTGCCTGTCAGCTTTCCTATGCATAGCCAACTTCCCTGGAATAAACAAAAGGCTCTCTTGGTCCCCAGGGCGGGGCTTATTTTGTCTTTTCTAAGTGGAAAATAATGTGTACTTACTGCGAGGGAAGAGATGGGATTGTTGTAGGCGGAAAGAGGAAAACCCCCGGAGAAGCCCAGGTAAGAGCGTGCAGCAGTGTTGCTCCCAGCCCCGCCCCCACGTGGTGGCTATTGGGAGCGGCTGGGTGAGTGGGCTTCAGGGTCGCTGCTGTGGGTGGGGACGCCACACTTGTAACTGCATTTTCTCTCCTCGTGGTTCTAGAAACTTCTGAGCCCATAAATAATGTATCCTTTGGCACTAATTGCTGCTGCTGGTGGATCTGTGCTCCCCGACCCCCCCCCCCGACCCCCGTAGGTTCCCCCTTCGTCTTTCCTTCCTCCTCCTTTAGACTGAAGCAAGCTTTTCTGATCAGTGCGGCCCATACTTCCCGGGGGGTTGAGTTTGCCTCTGATCAACAAGCGTGGTCTTCGTTTTCCGCCCAACTGATTACTGCCATTCATCTGATCTGTCTCCCCGGTGGCCTCTGGGGTTCGTAACCTTGGTGCGGAATCAGAGTCTTAGAAGCTTTCTGGGTGAGGAAAAGGGGAGGATTTGGGAGAGGCTAGCTCCAGACTCCAGCGAGATTCAGGCCACCTTCGATTGCACTTGGGTCTCACTCATGACTCTTGCCTCGTCTGAACACTTAGAAGATAGGTGATGGCTTTGCACTTGGGATAGACTGCAGTAAAAATGCCACATCGTGGGGGGTAGGGTGGGGAGAGGCTTCAATGGCAAAGTGGTTGCTGACCTTGAGGAGGATGCAAGCTGTGCTCCCAGCACCCACACTGGGTTGGCTCACAAGCAGCTATAACTCTAGCCCAAGGGATTTGGTGCCCTCTATATATGACACACGAACACACACACACACACACAGAGATACACCAGATCAGGACTAGATGCTGAGGGAGGGGCAGTGACATCAGGTAGGGGGCCAGGCTGGTTCTGAAGACACGGCTATGGGTGGGGGGAGGCTGTTAAGGGGGTCATCCATCTAAAGACCCAGAACAGCTGCAGGTAGCTGAGTGATGGGGGAGGGGAGGTTCACGTTGACACTCAGGATTTAAACACTTCCTTTCTGGTCACTAAATATCCTTGAAGTCAAGAGGCTTGCTCCTATTTTAAAGTTGTGGCATCCGGGAGACCAGCTGGTGGTAGGCAGGGAGACCTTGGGCCATCTGGCAAGGACTTGGTGCAGAACATGAGAGACCTTTGGGAGCTTGGCTTAGATGTGGAAGGTGTATGAAAGGCCTGGGTATTTGCAGCTTCCACGGTGATGTCTTTCACCCAGCTGCTAGCCCTAGGGGAAGAAAATAGTGTGGATTGGGGGAATAGGAGGAGGGGATGAGGTAACTGGGGTGGGGGGTACAAGGGTCTCATGGCAAGGCAGGCCAGGGTCACGAAGCAGACATCTGGGGACACGGATGCTAAGGGCATAGTCAAGAAAAGCCCAGGCAGCCAGGCCGCCCAGTCTGGTGAGAAGTGTGAAAGCATCTGCCATCTGACCTGAAGTTTTATTGTGTTTAGTCTTAGCTAATTGAAACAGCCCCGTGTGGCTGGCGTGTTGCACAGCGCAGACTTGGACCTCGGCACCACTACTGGGTGAGGATGGGGTTGGGGTAGTATCAGTTGAAGCTGTGACGGGCAGGAAGGGTTTGGAGTGAAAGGAGCTAAGAGTTGAAGCAGCCTTGGAAAGCGGCTTTTTTGGGGGGAGAGCAAGAAGGGTAGATCCATGGGAGGACTGGCAGAAGCCTGTGAGTTCAGCATTGGGGAGCCAAAACAGGATGATGATGAGTTCAAGGCCAACCTGGGCTACATAACAATTCAAGGCCAACCTGGGCTACAGAACAATTCAAGGCTAACCTGGGCAATATCGTAAGAGCCTATCTCCCTCCCTCCCTTTCTTCCTCTCTTTCTCCCTTCTTCCCTCCCTCCCTTCCTTTCTTCCTTTTTTCTTTCTTTCTTCCTTCTATAAGGAAGGGGGAACCCAATAGACAAAATAGACCAGAGCCTGGTACAGAAGAAAGAGTGGCCGAAACTCGCAGGTCTTTTAAGACTTATTTTTATTCTTACATATGTGTATGCTACATGTGTGTGGGTATCCTTGGACCAAAAGAGAGAGCCGGATCCTACGAGACGGAAGTTACAGGGGTTGTACTGGAAACTGACCTTGGATCTCTGGAAGAACAGGAAGTCCTCCTAACTGCTGGCCAATCTCTCCAGACCCAACAAGTAGACAGTTTAACATACTCACACTGGGCGTGGTCTTATGCCTGTAATCAGAGCGTTCAGGAGGGCTGCGGTAGGAGGGTCACCTATGTAGACTGAGTCTACATAGTCAGTGGGTTACAGAATGAAAACCTTTTCTCAAAACAAAACAACAAAGTAAATTACTAAGGCACTCGGGACATTGCAAAGAACGTGGTTCTGCCCGGTGGTGAGTGTGGCGTGAGCAGCCTGGGCTGGAATGGACAGTAGCAGCAAGATTGACAGGTGCCGAGCAAGTCATATTGCTGACCCAGCAGCTGTGTGTTAGAGGGTAATGTTCCCGCTTGCAGAGCATCCTTGGGCGGTTCCTGTGAAAGGCTAGGGCTTGCGCTAACCAGACAAAGGCCAGTTGTACTGCTTGCAGAGGGCTGGGCACGGTGGAGTCCAGGTTCTTTCCTTACTGGGTCCTGGGAGTGGTCAGCCCCCAGGGCAGCGTCATTCCTGGTGCCAAAGAAATGGGCAGTGGGCCAGGCCACCTGCAGAGTGAGGCCCTGGCACAAGCCCCTGGGGCCTCTTTTCTCTCAGATGGTTCTTAAAGCTTCCAGCCAGAGTGAGCTCAGCTGGGAGGTGACCTAAGGACACCTGCTCTACTAGAGATCTTTGTTCTCTGGAGGATGCAGAGTTTTGCAGGCTGGGCTGGTCAGGTACCTCTAGGCTGGAGGCCTTTCAACCTCAGGGCAGGGTCTAGGAAGTCTGAGCCTGGTTTCTGTCAGGACTGAATGGGTGCAGAGTGGGGAGATGCTTTAGGATGGGGGAACTCCTCATCTTCCCTCTCATGGTTTTGCCCCAAACAAGACCTCACATCCATCCAGAGCCAGAGTCCTTTGCTCGCAAGCTGGCTGTCCTGGAGGAAGGCATCTTCCCCATTCGTAGGCTTCAGAGGAAACTCCAAGCCTTAAAAAGTAAGCTCCCCCAGCCCCCTTCTCCAAGACAGGAACAGGAAAAGATATCCAGGCCCTGGAACACATGCGAGCCCATTCCCCGAAAGGAGTCCCCGCTCCCTCGCCGTCTCCCTTAAGCAGCTGGGGGAAGAGTCTCAGAGCAGGATGGCCCACAGGGTCCCAGCAAGGAAATCATGTACTGAAGAGGCTTCTGCAGAAAGGCGTGGACATGGCTCATGAAGCAAGTGGAAGTCCCTCTACCGCCCTCTTGCTCATCCCAAGTTCCGGTGTGCGAGGGATAAATGGAGAAGCAAGGACTAGGAGTTGATGTATGTCACACAGTAGGAGAGCAATGAGGACATCGCACCTCAACGCTGCATGGTCTCCCCCTTGGCTGACTCCTGTGCTCTGTGGTTGAAATCGATTCCACCCAGTGTCGAGCGGAGACTGAGCAAATCCCTGGGTTCCCGGTATTTGAGAGGACTTTGGAGGCAATGGCGGACAGACACATGCCTGGGAAGAGCAGTAACAGTGGGCGGTGTCCATGATGTGCTCAAACAAGCCGAGTTCTGTGCTATCTATGCTCAGTGTGGCCAGGAGCCTGGAGCCACAAGTGCAGTGCAGTTGGATCCAGTCTTAAGGTGCAGGGTGCTGGGACCCAGTGCCCTCTTCTGCCGGGCTTCCTGAGTCCTGAGTGTGAAACTTTAGGGTAGGGTCCAAGCCCCGGCAAAGCTGGACAGAGATGCTTGCCTGCCTTGTCTGGGAGGCAGCCAGAGCCCCTGGAAAGCATCTGGTGGGGCCAGCGGCAGGAAGGACGAACGACTTTCGAGGCTCCGAAGGAGGGCTGCTGGTGGGTTGGATGTGCCGGATACAGGGAGGAAGGAATCTAAATGACTCCCAGATTTCAGGTTGTTTGTTCATGGCTCCTGCTTCCTCCCCCGCTGGCCTCATTTTAATCTAGAACAGAGTTCCCCCTTGGAACTGGCAGCCATGCCAGACATGTTCTGTAATGTACTTCCCAATATGGCAGCAATAGCGCCATGCACGCAAGTGTCCGGAGCCCGGGAGGTGACTGGCAACTGTCACCTGGGGAGCAGAATCTTGACTTTATTGTTATGATGATGATGATGATGATGATGATGATGATGATGATGATGAATAGAACTCAGTATCTCATACATGTTAGCTAAGCGCTCCACCACGGGATCTAAATCCCAAGCCATCTTGAGATAGTCTCACCAAGAAAGCCTGACTAGTCCTAGTTTTGAGATGTTCGGGCAGGGGCAGTAGCCCATTTGGTAAAGTGCTCTTGTTAAAAAGCATAAAGACAAGAGTTTGGTCCCTGGAACCTTGTAAATGGCAGCGTGGTGGCCAGGAGTCCTCTCAGTGTTGGGAGGTAGAGTCCGGCTCTCTGTCTCCTCCTAGTGCACCCTAGGATGACAGGCAGGTGCCCCGCGCTGCTTCGTGCTTGGCTCTTGTCTTGCTTTACTCGATTTCAATACCACAACGGCCACTGTGAGGGCACAAGGTCTAGGATGCTCATCAGTCTTCATTCAACCTCGAGTGTCGGTTTGTTTTTCTCCCTGGACTGTACGGATTGTGCCCGAGATAGGGACTATGATTAATTTATGGCTGAATCACCCCCCCACTCCCCACCCCCAGCTCTTGCACAATGCCAGGCCAATCTCAGAGCATTCCATAAGCCATGCCTGTGTTAAACTGCCAGCTGAGAGGGCGGGCTCCAGCTCTCCTTCCAAGGCTCCTGGCTATTCGAGGAGATTACAGGCCTCTTGCCTCTCTGAACTGCTGCTTACCCTGTGAGGATCACAGAAGAAAACAGTGTTTACAAAGTGCTTTTGTCAATGGCACTGAGCTGGGGGGGAAGAAGGGAGGATACCGAGGCCAAACCCACTCAGGCAGCCTCACACACCAGGAGGCCAGGGTCCCCACACACCAGGAGGCCTTGCTCCACAGAGGCACAGACCCGCCAGAGACAATAGGACAGACTTGAAAGGAATGTAAGGGAACTGAGCTTGTGGATGAATACTGTTTCTGTAAAGGACCCATGAAGTCTAGGAAGGGACAGAAAGTCCCGGCCAGGAAGTTCTCTCACGTGCCACGCCCTTCTCCAGGCTCTGTGAGTTGCTCCTCTGTCTTCTCTTGCAAAGGGGGGGATTCCTGCTTTCTGGGATGAAGGTTGGGTGGAAGCGGGCGGGGCGGGCTGAGGAAGGATGCTGGGCTCCGTCTGTGGGACTCGGAGGAAGAAATAGGATAACAGTTTCCCGTGGAATCAGCTCTCCTCAACAGAGAACAAGGATGGCTCACGCTGGGGTTGTCCTCTGTGACTGCTACTGCCACACAAGCCAGAGAGACAAAAAGACATGGCTGTTCCTACCTACGTGTGGTGGAGGAGAAAGTTTATTGTAGATAAAAGCCCGAGGCAGGGACATCTGGGAGAATACAGAGTGGACATGACCCTGAGCCACTGAGGAGAGGGGGGAGGGGCTGGAGAGCAGCTACCGACCAAGAGGGGCAGCCTGGGCCAAGGGACTGTCCAGGAGAGTGGATGAAAAGACCAAGCAACCAAACTGGTTGGATTCTATAGGGAAGGGGGAGCTGGGGGAAAAGGTAGCCCAGAGGGATGCTGGGAGAATCTCGGCTAGGTCTGCTTTGAAATGTTAAACAGGCACTCAGCCTTTTGTTTGAGATCTAAGGAGGGTGAGTACAGACTGCAGGGATAGGGCGGGGGTGGAGTGGAGGTGGGGTGGGTTGTCACCCCTTGGTTAGGATGTCCTACCCTTCTCTGGACCTCTTCCTGTGTGGAGCCTCACTGCAGGGAAGCATCTCCCTTTGCAGGGAGACCCCTCTGGGCTAGGAACGGAGAGGTGGTCTGTGACCAACTTTGGTTAGGTGTTGGGCAATACTGGTTTTTTTCAAAAGTGACTGCAAGAATCCTATGTGATGGGGCTGACTTGGCCGTAGGGTTTGGTTAAGCGACTGTTAAGACGGTATGGAGAGGGGAGTATCTCAGCCTTGACTTGAAACTGCAAAAGAGCCTCTGTGTGTGTGTGTGTGTGTGGTGGGGGAGGGGGAAAGGGACTGCCCACCTTACTGCCCAACTTACTGTAAAAGCTTAAGGGCTGTTACCCCATCGTGTCACATTCCTAGCCCAGCTCTGGGCACCCCGTTTTCTGACAAACATGTTTAAAATCTCCTTTTCTGGATGGGAAAGAGACACATCAACCCTTGCATGGTGGCCATAGCACTGGTTCCTGGCTGGGGGTGATTGTGCCCCTGTGTGGACATAGGGCAGTGTCTGAAGTTGTTGTTTGTTACAAACCGAGGAAGATGTTAACAAGATGTGGGTAGAGGCTGGGATCCCACAAAGCACCTTTAGATGTACAGGAAAGGGTCCAAACTGAGGGGACGGGACAGTCAGCTTCAGATGTCAGCAAAGTCAAGACCAAGAACCCATGAGGAAGGGCAGCCAAAGTTAGCCTTATGTCAGCTTTCATTCAAATGGCCTCAAAACATACATGGATAGATAGATAGATAGATAGATAGATAGATAGATAGATAGATATAGATATAGATATATGTAGTATAAATGTGTATATGTATACACACATATACACACATATATATTCAGATTTATAGAAAACCAAATTTAAACCTAGTATGGTGGTTCATACCTACACTGCCAGCACTTAGGAACCTGAGGCAGGAGGATCAAGAGTTTGAAGCCAACCTGGGCTACACAGTGAGACAGAAAAATGAAAAAAACCAAACCCAAACAGACCCAAGTTTAAAGAAAGGAAAATTTCCCTTTTCCAGATGCAAGTCTAACACTTACAGGGGGCAGGAGACTAATTATGAAGGTACCAGGGGAAAACAGGAAATATGGAAATAGAGAAATAAACAGATCAAGGGAACTTAGCTGGATAAATATTTGTTGAGTACTAGTGAAGTCCAGGGTACAACTTGGCTGGGCCAGGGACATCCATGTCTGACCGGGAGAGTCTCAAGGGCCAAGCAAAAGTCTCCAGGGCTGGAGACACCTGATACATAGAACTACCAGGAGGTTTTCCCAGGTCAGGGTTGGGGAGGCGTCTGGGAGAGCATGACAGCGCACAGCATGAAGTGGGTCTTGGTTGGGCCATTTGGGCTGGTTCATCTGAGTTGAGCTTGTCCTTGCTCCAGTGCAGCCAGACACTTAGGAGTAGGCCCCAAGCCAGCAGTTCCCTCCCTGTCTTCTCATTGTGTGTGCTGTGCATGTGTTGTGTATGAGTGTGCTGTGTATGTGTTGTGTATGAGTGTGCTGTGTATGTGTGTGCTGTGTATGTGTGTGCTGTGCATGTTTGCTGTGCACGTGTATGCTGTGCGTGTGCATGTGTGTTCACGTGTGCTGTACATGTGTGTGCTGTGTATGTGTGTGCTGTGCGTGTATATGTGTGCTGTGCATGTGCATGCTGTGCATGTGTGTGCAGTGCATGTGCAGGTGTATGCTATGCTGGGCATGTATGTGCATGTGTGTGCAGTGCATGTGCAGGTATATGCTATGCTGGGCATGTATGTGCAATGCATGTGCATGCTGTATATGTGTGTGCTGCGCATGTGTGTGGTGCATATGTATGCTGTGCATGTGTGTGCTGTGCATGTGCATGTGTGTGCTGTGCTGGGCATATGTGTGCAGTGCATGTGCATGCTGTGTATGTATGTGCTGTGCATGTGCATATTGTATATGTGTGTGCTGTGTGTGTGCAGGCTATGCATGTGTGTGTGGTACATGTGCATGGGTGTGCTATGCACATGTGTGTACATGTGCATATGTGTGCTGTGCACGTTCAGATGTGTACAGGAGCACTTCTGTGAGTAGACATGAGAGTGTGTAGAGGCCAAAGAACAAACTCAGTTTTCCCTCGGGTGCCATCTGCCTTGCTCTCTGAGACTGGTCTCCCATTGGCTTGGGGCTCACCAACCGAAGCAAGTCTGGCTGGCCAGTGAACCCTGGCATCTCTCTGCTTGTCTCTGATTTCATGATCCTGGGACTGTAAACTCAGGCCGCCAGACCTGGCTTTTACTTATTCTTATTTAGTACGTGGATTCTAGGAGCGGAACTCACGTCTTTGTGCCTGCCAGGCTAGCGCTCAACCATGGAGAGATCATCCCAACCCCCTCTGTACTCGTTTACAGACGGCATACTAATGAATGAATATTGTCTCCCAGAAAGATTGGCCTGGACGGAATAGAAGTGATTAATGAGGACATGTTCTCATATCTACCCCTACCTCATGGGCCCGGGAAATTAATTGGAAGGATGTACAGAATCTCAGCCGGGGCCCTGGTGCCGCTGCAGGCCCTGTTAACTGCTTATCAGTCCAAACAGGACGGAGGTGCTCCTGGCTAGGGAGCAGGAATGCAGGGCTGCGGGCAGGTGCCCAGGTTTGGGGGTGTGGCTGGGAGGTGGCATGCAGAGCACTATCAGCAGACCCTTGGCAGCACTGGGGTGTGTTGAAAACACAGAGCCCGGAGGCCCTGGTCTGGTCAGCCGAACGAGAAGCCGAAGCTTAAGAGGAATCCTAGATGTGAGAAGCCAAAGGCTGGACCATAGACTGAGGTGTGTAGCCATAAGGAAAGAGGGGCAGGCTTTGCTTGCCCTACTCCAGGAGCTTAGAGATGACAGGAAGATTGGGCAGAGAAGTGGTAGGGGAACACTGGGATCAGGGAGGGAGGGGCTTGGAGGACAGTCTCCATATTGGAAGAGAAGGGTTCTCTCCTGAGGGGCTGAGAAACTGGATTGAGTTGTATGGATTATGAGTCCTAAATTAAGCTCAAACGAATACTCGCTCGGCGCCCCCTGGTGACAAAAAACAGCTGATGCCAGTTGCCCCACACTCACTCGGGATTGGTTTGACTCATTGTCAGGAGTCAGCAGGTGATGGGATCTCTTTTCCTGAGAGGCTGGTGCAGATGACCCTGTGCTCGGTGATTCAGCAGCTCATGTTGTGGGGTGTGAGTGAGTGTGTGTGCGTGTGCATGTGCATGTGCATATGTGCGTGTGTGTGTGTGCGTGTGCATGTGAGTATGCATATGTGCGTGCGTGCGTGCGTGCGTGCGTGTGTGTGTGTGTGTGTGTGTGCGTGCGTGCATGTGTGGCTGAGCACAGACAGCTCTCACTGTTGACTGTTTCTCTGCAGAGTCCCTTCCTAAACCCATGCCCTCTGCTTGTATTTTGGCAGGAAGATGGGCTCCCGTGGACAGGGATTCATGCTGGGATGCTGCCTGCTGCTGGCTGTCACCTGGGGCCCGGTCCTGAGCCTTGTGCCACGAGTTCAGGAGGAACAACAGGAGTGGGAAGAGACAGAGGAGCTGACATCTCCCCTGGATCATGTGACAAGGTGAGGGACTGAGGTAGCACAGCAGCAGGGGCTCTCGATCTGACCGGTCAAGTCTGTGAGGTTTCGGGGGGCTCCGGGTCAAGTCTGTGAGGTTTGGGGGGTTCCGGGTCAAGTCTGTGAGGTTTGGGGGCTCCAGATGTGGTTGCTTCAAGTTTCAAAAGGCAAAGATGAGGCTGAGAGGAGGTCCTAAGGAGGCCGACCCTGGAGGTCAGTGACTTGAGCGTCTTGTCTGATTCCGAGGATGGCAGTCTAGTCCCATCGCAACGCCAGGGCAGCTGGGTCTACAGGAACTTTACATCTCTGTCATGGAGGGCCCCCACTCTGCCTTTGCCCTTAGCTCGGCCTCCCAAGAATAAGTACCAGGACTCTGGGAGTGCATGCAGGCAGGAGGCAGGGACAAGAGGCCTCAAGCAATGTACTCATCTATAAAACAATGATACAGCCTAGAGGACTTGCTGTGGTTCATTTTCTCTGCCAGTTAAAGAACTTAAAAAAAAAGAGCAAAACAAAACATACAAAAAAAAAAAAAACCATACAAACAACAATAACAACACCCGAGAACAATCTCAAGCAAGTGGCCCCAGAGAAGTCTCAAATGCTACAAACAGCAGCAACAGCTGAAGAAAGGTGTTTGTTGGGGGTGGAGGAGGAAACACACACACATGCAGCAAACACATAAAGAAAAGACCCCATGCAAAGCAGAGGGGGAACCTGGAAAGCCAAAAAAAATTCCACTCTCTTCCCAAGGACTGGGATGGCCGACCGGCTTGTAACTGTAGGGTTTCGTGTCCTGATCTGGCTTTGAGCTTATTGAGCGGGTCTGAAAACTGAAGCCTGGTTGGGATACCAAGCCTACAAAAGCCTTTGTTTTAAGCTGCCAGGCTTTTGTCTCAAGTCTGGAGGGAGAGGAAGAAGCCATCTTGGAAATTCAACACCTTTATTGTGGCCCCTCTCCCTATCTGTCTACCTTTTGGGGAGTCAGTCTGTCTAATTCCTCGTCTCTTACTAGGACCAAGCTGGTGAGGATGGATCCGCAGACCAGGTATCAGCTTCCCTTAAAAGGTTATAAAGGACTTGAGAGGATGTCAGTCCCTCGCCTTCATGTGTGTGACCCTCGGTGGTCTACAGACCTAGGACTGTGGGAGACATTTTGTAGGGTCTTCAAATGAGAGGCCTGCACAAGGCTCCATGCTAACTTGGGGTTTCCTGCTCATCAGCACAATTTAACACTCAAGCTTCCAGACAGAATTTAGGGCCAAGGACCCCAAACCCTTTGTTTCTTCTTCCTCTCCTCTATTTTCATTCAGCAAGCATTAAGTAGCTGCTGTCAATCAGGTCATCTTCTGGGTCCTAGAAAGGCATATGGAGGACAGACCTTGGTTTCTAGAAACCCCACGGCCACAGGGAAGACATACACACACAAAATACATTACAGGCTCCAGAGACAACTGCATCCACAACGCTGTGCCAGGGTCCTCCTGGGTGTGGGAGAAAAAGGCAGAGTGCTGTAGGCTGAGGTAGGCGGGTAGAGCAGGACGGGAGTTTGGTTTGGGGTGGTGGGAACTGGGTCCCCGGACTTGCCTCCATGTCTGTGACCCTCAGTGGTATACAGACCCAAGGCTATGGGAGATATTTTGTAGGGACTTCAAACAAGAGGCCTGCACAAGGCTCTGTGTATAGGAAGTTTTAAGCCTGAGCCTGAGGCAGCTGAGTGTGAGGAAAACTCCTCTCATGCAGCCTTCATTCTGTGGGGAGTAGTGAATCCTACAGGAGAGGTTTGTATTCAAGGAACTATGGAGGGAACTATCAGAGAATGCATAGCTGCTAGAGAGACAAACTCTAGGACCGCTGTCCGCATGGTGCATTAGAGATAGTAAGGTCCCAGGGTGGTCCTGGGGGTGCTTAGGGTAGAGATTGACTCTCCAGGACTTGCTGGATATGGAGGAGAGGTCATGTGGGCAGAAGGCTCCTGAAAGAGAGAGAGGTGTGAGTGTCTTTCTCCAGGAACTGGGTTTTCATATGGTTGGACTCAGGGCATGTGTGGGTCCATGTTCCAGATGGTCTGGGGATAGAATGGATCAGGGTCAGAGAAGGGCTGGCTGACTTACTTAGACCCCTCTGTGTCCCGTGGAGCCTCTGGGAGGAGAGCAAAGTGCAATGTTGCACATGGCCATAAGGTGGCAGTGCAGAGCCATTCCCATCCAGAGGCAGCTGTAGCCCAGAGGTAGCAGAAGAATTGAATGGAGACTTTACCAGTGAGTTGAGGGTAAATGTGTTCCAGATCCATAGACCAGTCCTTTACCACCGAAAGACCAGGTCCTGAAGGCGTGGCTTTGCCATCTAAGGCCTGAGGTCATTGGCTTTCGTGTTATATTTGCTTTGGATATATTAAAACTGGTGTGTGTGTGTGTGTGTGTGTGTGTGTGTGTGTGTGTGTGTGTGATTGTCTACAGTTTGAGTCAGGATCTCAGAATTCCTCCCCATGCCTATGCTAAACAGAGCTTGCATTTCTAGGGGAAGGGGAGCAAGGTGAGGCAAGCCTTGTGTCTACAGCAGCAGGAGAGAGCTCCTACCACAAACACTTCAACACTTCATGATTCTGTGATGGTTTATTCCCTCAGGCCTGAAGAAACACACAAGAGGTATAGCCCTAGCCTGCGTGAGGGCCTCCCCACTTCCCGGTGCTATCGATGCTGTGATTCCAACCCTCCAGTATACCAGACAATCCCTCCGCCCCAGATCAACATCACCATCCTAAAAGGTGAGAGGCTTCAGAAATGGTGTGGGGGCCAGTTCTCAGAGGCTGCTTTCTATAGATGGAGAGGGAGACATTGCTGGGTGGGGCTGGGGAAGAATAGAGGATCACTATAATAGAGCAGAGGTGGGTGTCATCTGGAGGGACGGAAGACATTTTGTTTTTTGAGCTGTAACCCCGTTCCATGAGCAGAACTTTAGAGGTGGCTCAGTGGGTAAGAGCAAATCAGGAGGACCTGAGTTCAAATCCCCAGCACCCATGGAAAAGGTAGGTATAGCCATTTGTGCCTGTAACCCCTGTAACCAGCTTGGGGAGGGGCCGGGGCAGGCAGACTCTAGAGCCAGGCTTTCTGAAGCAGTAAGGTTCAGCAGGAGCGCTTACGTTCGCCAAAAAGTGAGGGGGAGAGAAAAGAGGGCACGCGCATCCTCTCTGGCCTCCCCAGGTGCCTGTAGGGTGTGTATAGGTACATGTCACACACACACCACACAGACAGAAAGAGAGGCCTCGGGGATTCTGCCCATCCCCGTTTGCACAGGACGTGCAGACCTCTAAGTTCTTTTTCTTGACACAACACCTAAGCTATTTCTCTCAAATGCGGTGCCTGTCTCTCCAGATAGCTTCATGTAACCCCAGGGATGCTTGCCACCTGGACCCCACCCCGCTCCCACTGAGTCCATTTACTCAGAGTGAGCCCAGGCCTGGCCATGCAGCCTGCTGCTTGTGGACAAACCCGTATGCTCTTTGATCTTTGCCAGAACTTTCCAGAAAGAAACTGAGAAAGTGTCCTCTGGATATACGTGAAAAAGTTATCTATCGCTAATGATGTGAAAGGCCGGACACCTTTTTTTTTTTCTTTTTTTCGGAGCTGGGGACCGAACCCAGGGCCTTGCGCTTGCTAGGCAAGCGCTCTACCACTGAGCTAAATCCCCAACCCCAAGAGAGGCCAGACACTTCCTGGTCCAGGAGCCTCCTGCTGAGGGGCGCCAGAGAGGATGCTGGGATGTGTAGTCAGACCACGGCCCAGGAGCTGTAGGCTGACCTCCCTTGGGACCTCACATCTTCTTGTTCTCTCTTAGGTGAGAAAGGAGACCGAGGGGATCGAGGCCTGCAGGGGAAGTATGGCAAAATAGGTTCTACGGGTCCCAGGGGCCACATTGGCCCCAAAGGGCAGAAGGGATCTATGGGAGCCCCTGGGGACCACTGCAAGAGCCAGTACGCAGCCTTCTCTGTGGGCCGAAAGAAGGCTCTGCACAGTAACGACTACTTCCAGCCTGTGGTCTTCGACACGGAGTTTGTGAACCTCTACAATCACTTCAACATGTTCACCGGGAAGTTCTACTGCTACGTGCCCGGCATCTACTTCTTCAGCCTCAACGTGCACACGTGGAACCAGAAGGAGACCTACCTGCACATCATGAAGAACGAGGAGGAGGTCGTGATCCTGTACGCGCAGGTGAGCGACCGCAGCATCATGCAGAGTCAGAGCCTGATGCTGGAGCTGCGAGAGCAGGATGAGGTATGGGTGCGCCTCTTCAAGGGCGAGCGTGAGAACGCCATCTTCAGTGACGAGTTCGACACCTACATCACCTTCAGCGGCTACCTGGTCAAGCCGGCCTCCGAGCCCTAGCGGACACCCCTTGGAGCTTCCACGGACTTCTGACCTCCTTGCCTGTCACCTGGCTTATCCCTGCATTCTACGGACACTGGAGTCCTGCCCCAGGCTGACCCCGTTACCTCTCTCCTCCATCCCGGCTTCCTTGGCCTTGACTTCCTCAGTTTTGGTTTTTGACAAGATGCCCTTGGCCACCGGGAAGCCCAAAGGTCCCGGATCTGGCTGCCGATGGATGAGATCATTGGGCGGGGAGACTGTGTGGACATTGGGGGACCTCCAGCTTCTCCTGTGTACACAGCCTTAGACGACCCTGTGCTGTGTTGTCCTGTGGCCACAGGGTGTTCCAGAGCACAGCCCCTGTGTGTTTTCATTCCTGGACGCAAGTAAGCAAAGGTCGTGGGTTTCTTAGGGACGAAGTAAAGCAGAAAAGAGAAAGAAAGCTGGTGTGTTAGTTTTGGCTTTCCAGCCAGCTTGGAGAGAGGAGGGTGGGGGTGTGTGTGTTTGTACTGGGGAAACTGAGGCACAGAAAAAGCATGAATGGCTACAGAGGAGCTGCAGTTTGTGAGTTTGGAAACCACATCTGACTTAGCTCCGGGCCGGGCTTTCCTGGGGACAGCAGGACGGACTTCTGCGCTCTGTTGACATGCTAGAGCTTTCCCCAGTGGCTTGTCAGTCTTTCAGAGTCACCCTAGCAAAAGGGTTGGGGGAGGGCAGCAAGTGTCCTCTATGGTTGACTCTAGGCTGGTGGCAGCATCCTGCTTGCTCCAACTCACAGGATCCTGACAGTGGCTGGGGACCTCAGGGACCCCTGCAGGTTTTCTCTATATGAGAAATAAAGCTCCTACTATGTGCCAGTACCTCTCAGCTCTGCTCCACACTTCCCCAGCCACTCTGGAGCGCAGGACGGGTGGGCTTTCTTGCCTGTTGGGGTCTCGGGTCCCCGTTCTTCCTTCCAGATGGACTAACCACGGAAGGACCAGGCCTCTGCTTTGGGTGCCATCAAACCGCCCCTCACCGCCCTGTGTCCCGCTCCTTCCCAGTTCAGCATCCCATGTGGGTATGTGAGCTGGTGAGTCTGATAGACCTGCCGAGCCCTGACACAGCCTCGCAGCCTATGGCCATGTGATAGGGACTTCCTTTGGGTCCCAGAGCTGGGGGCGGAGGTGTAAAAATCTTCCTAAGTGGTAGAAGAGGAAACAGGAAATTCATATCCCGCTGCCAGCTCAGACTCAGGGATGGCCTCGGGGCTGACTCTCTGATTGCAGAGAATCTGTGTTCATTTCCCATCTCACCCCAGGTTGATCCCCAGGGCCCGGGCCACTGGATATCTGCTTTGTGCCAACTAGGCCTTGCTTGCTGCTTCCTGGTGGCCCTTGGTTAGGATCCTTCTCCTTCTGGAGCTCAGTGTGTACGTAAGCCGCCTCCGAAGAGGCTTCTGCTGGTCAGACACTCCAAGCCGCTTTCCGTGGGCGCGCCTACAGCAGAGGCTGCTGCCTCCTGTGCTCTACCTTGCTCTTTCCGGAAAACATTAAACTCACCATGGAGATCCACAGCAAGCTTGGCGTCTTTGTCTGCTCATTGGGTAGAGTGCTCCTCCTTCCCTCCTCCCCATCTAGAGTGCTCGTCATTCCCTACTCCCCATCTAGAATGCTCCTCCTCCACATCTAGAATGCTCCTCCTCCCCATCTAGAGTGCTCCTCCTCCCCATCTAGGGTGCTCCTCCTTCCTTCCTCCCCATCTAGAGTGCTCCTCCTTCCCTCCTCCCCATTTAGGGTGCTCCTCCTCCCCATCTAGAATGCTCCTCCTCCCCATCTAGAGTTCTCCTCCTCCCCATCTAGGGTGCTCCTCCTCCCCATCTAGGGTGCTCCTCTTTCCATCCTCCTCATCTAGAGTGCTCCTTCCCTCCTCCCCATCCCTCTGCCCCATCTAGCACCCACCCTTCTGCTTATTAATCCGATGGAGTCCTCAGCTTTATACTCAGGGACCAGGCGGGGCCCAAATTGTCGCATTCCTACCAAGGAGACGTGGATCTCCTGGCGTGGAGCATCTAGAGCTGCCCAGTGTGTGGGCAGGCCTGGCCTGGAGACTCCCAGAAGGTAGGGGTTTGTTCTTCTGCACTGGAGTGAGACAGCAGAGCAGGCAGCCCCCTCTGGCCTGGCCTGGGGCCTAAACAACTGAATGATCATCCTGGGGCTGTGTCACAAATGTCCAGAAACCAGGTGGCTGCGAACAGACAAATCTCTTCTCAAAGTTCTGGGAGTCAGAGTTCAAAATCCAGATGTGAGCAAGGCAGTGCTCATAGCACAGGCTGGGGATGCCGCTTCCTGCCGCCTGCATCTCCAGGCATTCGTTGCCTGGAAGGAGGGACCATATCACTTCGATCTGATTTTCCTGTTCCAACTCCACATGACCTCCTTGACACAGCTTGTTTTCCTTTCAAAGATACTTGGAGCTGCATTCAGGGTCTCCTTAAGTCTGGGACTCACTCACTCCAGGTTTTAACGCAAGCACATCTGCTAAAGAGACCTGTGAGTGGACACGTTGGCAGGTGCCAGAGGCCAGGGTGTGTGTGTCTCTTTTGGGGATCCCAGCGAAGCTTGCTGTGATAACTCACAGGTTTAGACACTTAACAGTCTCTTGTCATCCCTGTGGAGAAGGGCAGACACTTCTTCTCACTACTGGCCACCAAGGCCAGAAGCCACCCCCGCCTTTCCACCTACCAGCAGCTGGCTTGGAAGCAGAAACCAGCATCTTGGCAAACAGCTGGTCTTCCGCCTTTGCCTGGTGCTGAAAGCCCATGTGGTCACGCCCGGCCTTGGGATGGGGCCAAAATGGAGCAGGTGGACACAGGGCCCTTAGTAAAAAGCAAGCTCCTTTCTTCACTGTATAGAGACTGTGGGGCAGAGAGAGGCCTTGCAGTTGCCCGGATGTGAGGTCCAGGGCTTTTCCCAAAGGGGCCTAGAAGGAACGTTCCAGCCTCATTCAAGAACCACTGGCAGACTGCTGTCCTGTCCTGTAGCCCATGTACACTCAATCCATAGCTGGCCCAGCCACCATGGGGAAGAGGGCAGCATTTGCTCTGCGGTCCAAGTGATCCCCATGACAGATCTCATATAAGCCAGGATGATCTTACACTCACTATATGATCAACCTGACCTTGAATTCCTGATCTCCCTGACTCCATGTCCTGAATGCTGGGGTAACAGGTGTGCCCCAACATGCCTGATCTTTTCAAATGTTAGTGTATATTAATTATAGGTAATAAAGAATTTCCTTATGACATTTTCATACACATGCACACTGTATTTCAGTCAAATCCAGCTCACAGAATCCTTTCCCCCTTTACTCCAGCAAATTCCCATTCTATGTGTGGGCATGCTGGTGCATGTGTGCATGTGTGCATGTGTGCGCGTGTGTGTCTTCCAGTGAGTTTCACTTGGGTTTATTGCAGGAACATAAACCTTATCAGTGAAGAACATAAGACTTTCCCTCAGGCAACTGTGTATAAGTCCTCAGGGTGTGGCTACACGAGTTCATCCCAGTTCCAGAGCGAAGCGCCCAAACGCCCGGTTGTGTACAGGCTGTCACGGCTGCTGCCTGCTGAATTTGAGTGTGCAGCAGCCATGTTGTGGCCACAAGTCAGTGGTTTTGCTTTTGCCGTTTTATTTATTCATCTGTCCATCTGTCCATCTGTCTGTCTGTCTGTCTATCCACCTGTCTATATCTTTCTGTCTGTCTGTATCTATCTATCTATCCATCTACCTGTCTATGTCTGTCTGTCTGTCTGTCTATCTATCTATCTATCTATCTATCTATCTATCTATCTATCCATTATCTAGGCTGTATCATGCTGTGCTGAGATTACAGGCATGCCTTTTCTGGTATCCCTCACACATAGGATTTAATTATCTGCATTTGGGTGTTCTGCTTACATGCACGTAAGCTCAGCACATGCATGAGTATCTCTGAAGCCAGGAAAAGGTGTCAGAACCCCTAGAGCTCAAGTTACCGATGGTCGTGAGCTGCTAGTGTGTGGGTGCTGGGAACCGAACCCAACTCCTCTTCAAGAGTGGGAAATGCTCTGAACACCCCCACCCCAACACTGTGCTGCCAGCTTTTTCTCCAGTCTCAGAATAGGTAAATCTTTTGTTTGTTGTTGTTGTTGTTGTTTTTCAAGACAAGGTTTCTCTGTGAAACTTTGGCTGTCCTGGAACTCACTTCGTAGACCAGGCTGGCCTCAAACTCAGAGATCCTCCGCCTCCGGATTGCTGGGATTAAAGGCGTATGCCATCACTGCGGGGCTCAGAAATAGGTGAATCTTATAAAGTTGATCCAGGGCTGGAGAGAGGGCTCAGTGGTCAAGAGCACTGTCTGCCCTTCCAGAGGTCATGAGTTCAAATCCCAGCAACCACATGGTGGCTCACAACCATGTATAGAGGGATCTGATGCCCTGTATGCAGCAGAGCACTCAGATATTAAATAAACAAAATAAAATTTAAAAAATGTTGATCCAACATCTCCTAAAGCTGGGTGGGGATACAGCCAGTGTGTGTTAATGCATTTGTGTGTGTGTGTGTGTGTGTGTGTGTGTGTGTTTGATGAAAACATTTTAAAATTGCCAATCACGCTTACACAACACTGTGATTACTAGGAACCTCGGAACTGCACACTTTGCATTGCTGAGTTGTGTAACAGAGTGGTCACAGTCACATTCACACTCACACATGACCACACACCCATGCACACTAACTTAAGTCTCTTACACAGCCAGGGTGCCCACTGCTCTCAGTTGAGGGCTGGAGAGGCCTGGAGAGTTCTGAACCAGCGTCCGTTCATCCATCAACCCAGACTTGGCGAAGGTAGCATCAGAGTCTGAGCCAGTAAGGTAGGACAGGAGTGCGAGGGTTAGCCCTTCCAAGAACATTACTGAACAAGCATTTTTCAACATCGTGAGTGTGAGATCATTCAAGTTTGAGAGGCTGACACAGAGGCCAGGGGAACATTCCAGAGGAACACGTAATGGAGGACCATGCCTTTCTCAAATCCCTGCTTTGCTGGGAAGGAATCAGAAAAAGCAGGGTGACCTCAAGCGCCCTACCTCAAGAGTCCCCAGTGTCCAGCCCCTCCCAGCACAGGATGGAGTCTGGCCCATTTTTCCTGGAACAGCTAGCTGGTGCAGACAAGAGGCTGTAGTCAGAGAATCCTACAAACGGGACTGGAAACGGTGTGCTCTAGGGAACCCGGACTGCTTCCTGTTCTGCCAGAGAAGATGTCCTTCTGACTGCTCTGTAAAATGGTTTTTAATAAGCTCTATTAATTATTAATATGACCCGGCCAGCCCCCCAATAATCGAGTCAGAGTCCTGTGGATTTATTTAATCAGTTCTTGCACAATTACTGGGGGGGAATTACCACAAATCTATCTTTCTATATGTTAGACTGTCTACTTCCCCAGTTGTACTCCCCAAATACTTACTGTTTGTGTCTTCCTGGGTTATTTCTACTCCACTGCTTGTCCTCAGGGTCCATTTTGCTTGGGCACGTGTTCCTGGTCTATCATGGTCTAATGGAAAGCCCCTGGCCTCTCCATCTTCCTCCTTCACGTTTCTTCATCCCGGTCCCTACCTGAGACCCCCAGCCTGGTAATGGAAACCCCCGCCTCTCCTATTTTCTTCAGTAACTGCCTGTAGTCACCTTTATTTAACCAATAGTGCTAAGTTGGGGGGCAAAGATTACATAGTATCTCTGGTGTATTATGGGAGGATCTGCTCATCCGGGGCAACCTGATCATAGGGGCCAGGATTTAACATTTGAATACATAGTGACACAATCTTAGGAGCCAGAATTTAGCATTTGAATACATAGTAGCACCAGACCAACCTCCAGCAGAGTTCAACAACGGAGGTCACTAAGTTAAAATCCACACAGGCGGAAGACCTGCCTGCTAAAGAGAGCAACCAGAGAAAGCACACACAGGCTCTTCAGGCAAGAAGGAGGACACAGAGCTGTCCCCAACAACGTTTAAAACAGCACATTAGCGACGGTTAGAGGGATGGAGGAAGACTGAGAATTGCAGCAAAGAACTGGCAATGAGAAGGAACCAGATGGAAAATTCTAGAAGTGGAAAACCAAGTGAAACCAAGAAGCCTGTGGACGGATTTAACCACATGCTGAACAAAGCAGATGAAAGAGGCTGGGGAGGAGACAGTGAGTCAGTCAGAGGACGGCGCCCGGGAACAAGCATGAGAAAGATGGAGGCAGAAACAGAAGAAAGAGGAGACCTCAGGAAAACTCAGTCTGGTGAAAAGGACTGAGGGAAAAGGCACCATGAACTTAAAGAGATGGAGTCAGGACCCGGGGGCAGACAGGCCATGTGTCAAAGGCACAGGCTGGTTGATATTGACTGTGGACTTGTTGGATGGAGACCCTCTCAGAAGATGCTCAAAGCTCTCGTGTGTATCTGGGGGACTGGTCGCTCATCGGGGCTCTGACAGTGCAATCCATTAGTGGGTACATTATTCAAGTAGACTGTCGTAGGTGTGGGGACTGTCGAAGGGGAGACCTGGTTAGAGGAAATGGGTCACAGGGCTTGTGTCCTTGGGGATTTATCTTGTCAAGGTCCCTTCCTTCCGGTTATCGTTTATCTATGCGTTCTGTCTTGCAGGATGTCAGCGTTTGTACGTTGACAGCAGGAACACGGATAAATCTTTCTCCATTTACATCTTTTAGCCAGGTTGTCGCAGCAACTGTCTAACACAAGCGTTAAGCTAGACATGGGCGAGGTGTGACCAGAATGCACCTGGCTTGTCTCAACACTTAACTTGTCCAGTATCTGTCAAACGAGAGACTTGGACATCACTGGCTGGCACGCTACCCTCCGCTGACTATCTCAGGATTCGGTTTGTTCAGTAGGGTAGCCATGACTCCAGGGCTATCAAACTGGACAGCAAACACCAGTTATGATCAAGATAGTGGGGGTTGTGTGATGTCAAGCAACAGAACACCGGTCTGACGGGGCTTGCTAAACTAAATGGGTCACAAAACAAAGGAATCTGGGGGGCTGGAGAGATGGTTCAGCGGTTAAGAGCACTGACTGCTCCTCCAAAGGTCCTGAGTTCAAATCCCAGCAACCACATGGTAGCTCACATCCATCTGTAATGGGATCTGATGCCCTCTTCTGGTGTGTCTGAAGACAGCTACCGAGTACTTATGTACATCAAATAAATTATTTTTTAAAACAAAACAAAACAAAACAAACAACAACAACAAAGGAATCTGGGGAAGGTGTGAGTGTGTGTGTGAGTGTGTGAGTGTGTGAGTGTGTGTGTGAGTGTGTGTTGGGCTGGGGGTGGGTTTGATATCGTATTGGTAGAGGTTGAATAAGAGGAGGGGGTGGGGAGAGAGGGTAACCAGAATGCATATACTTATATAAAACTGACAAAGAACAATCTCTTTTAAAAATAACAACACCGACAACCTTGGAAAACAGCTTAGGAGTTCCTCAAAACTGTTAAATATAGAGTTGGCGTGACTCAGAAATCCCACTTGTAAGCACATACCCAAGAGAAACAAACAAGCAAACAAAACGCTTCCACACAGAGCCTCGTGCACGCGTGTTCAGGGAGGCACCACACTGGAGCAAACCAGAAACCGCAGGCACGTGGGGCAAGCATGGGAGAGGGTGATTACTTGGCAGTAGAGGGGGTGACTTGCCAGTGTGTGCCACAGCAACGGATGAACCTAAAACACGCTGAGGGCATGAAGTCGTTGCAGAGGGTCACAACAGGGCGCCACTTCACCTGTGAGGAGTGCACACAATAGGGAACCCACAAAGGGAGATTGTAGGCTACCTGGGGCTGTGAATACCGGAGAACAGTGGCCAGAGAACAGCCATTAGCGGGACTTTGTAGCGAACTGTTCCAAAAGTAAATCTTGGCCATAGCTGCACATGTAATCAATACACTAAATGCCACTGAATTGGGTACTTTTCCGTGTGTTTGAGACAGAGTCTCACGTAAGTCGAACTGGCCTTGAACTTGGAATGTAGCCAAGGCTGATGCTGAATTCTTAATCCTCCTGCTTCTGCCTCTCAAGGGTTGGGATGACAGCTCCCATGCCCAGCTGAATCTTTCATCTTAAATGAACATATTAACAATATATTATGTCTCGATGATGTCAGTGAGGCCTCTCGGGCTGGAGAGACAGGTCAGACTGTAAAGTGTCTGCAGAGCAAGCGTGAGGGCCTGAGATCAGGCCCCAGAACCCACATACGAAAGCTGGGCGCTGTGGCGCGTGTTTGTGGCCAGCTGTAGTGTGTTTGTGACAACAGTGCCAGGAGGCAGACAGGAGGCTCCCGGGACTCGCTGGTCAGCTGTGAAACCCACAGCAGAGACAGACAAGTAGTAGGAAGTACAGTAGTCGGAGTCAGTGACGCCAAAAGCCAAGCTTCTAGCAAGATGCTCGCAGGACAGGAGGGAGGGTTTGGCTTTTTGGTGCCAGCTGCAGGGACCCTATCACTTCCCAGTGTGAGGCAGGGCAACTGAGTCTGGGGAGGTGGCTCAGAGGGTGAACGTGCTTGCTGCCGGTGAACGCCCAGGGAGGACGGAGTCAGGATCCCCAGCATCTGTGCGTAGAGCTGGGTGTGCCCACGCACTCCTGCACTCCCAGTGCTGGGACTGACGAGGGCTCAGAGCGTAAAGACGTCTGCAGCCAAGCCTGACAACCTCATTCAGTCCTTTAGATCCACGTGATGGAAGGAGGGAACAGATGCCTGCAAATTGGCCTCTGACCTCTGCACTCACGCCCAAACATCATACACATCATCAGTCTGTCTGTCTGTCTGTCTGTCTGTCTGTCTGTCTGTCTGTCTACCTCTCTTTTGTTAAAGACAGGGAGGCATCCCTCCCTGGTCCTTGCTGGCTTCCAGCCTGCATGAACGACAGAGAACTCCAGTTCCAATGAGCGACTCTGAGTAATGCAACAGATACATAAAGAGGATTCCTCTCGCTGCCCCCTCTGGATGACAGGCACTTAAAAAAAAAGATTTATTTACTTATTTATTTTATGTGTGTGAGTACACTGTAACTGTCCTCAGACACACCAGAAGAAGACATTGGATCTCATTACAGATGGTTGTGAGCCATCATGTGGTTGCTGGGATTTGAACTCAGGACCTCTGGAAGAGTAGTCAGTGCCCTTAACCACTGAGCCATCTCTCCAGCCAGACACTTTTGTAGACTTACATATTACACAACACCACATACATCACACACACACAGCACACATATCACACACACACACCACACACCACCACACACACCACAAACACACCACACACACACACACCACACACCACACACACACACCACACATATCACACACACATACCACACACACACCACACACCACCACACACACCACACACACACCATATATACACACACACCTCACATCACCACATACACCACAAACACACACCACACACACCACACATATCACACACACACCATAAACACACACCACACACACACACCACATGCATACACCACACACACACCACACACACTATATACACACACCATACATACACACACACCTCACACTACACACCACACCACACCACACACCACATACACTACACATATATATATACACACCATGCACACACTACACAAACCACACACACACCACACACACACACATACACCATACACACACACCACACACACCACACACACACACACCACACACACACACCACATACACACACACACACACACACACACACACACACACACACAAAGGATCCTTTATTCTTTTGAAAAGACGTCATTTCAGGGCTGAGAAGATGGCTCAGAGCTTGTTGCTGCCAAACTGGACAATCTGAGTTCGATTCCTGAAATCCACTGAGTGGGAGGTTTAAACAGATTCCTGCATGTCCCCTGATGTCCACTGTGGTGCCCTCCTCAGAAACACACATATACCCCCCCCACACACACGTATTCACCGCACACTCAGTCAGGGAGACAGACATGGACGGTGGTACAGCAGGTGAAGTTACTGTCTCTGTGTGGGATTTGGGCTGCACAGGGTGGAAAGAGCTATGGAGGCTGAGGGCAGTGGGAGCTGCTCTGTCCCGATGCATTTCCTGCATTTGTTGCCTCCACAACCATCTGGGGCGCAGAGCTAAGTTATGTGCAGCCCTGTCATGCCCTGTCACCTCTGGCTTAGTTCAGACTTCCCCTCCGGAGAGGTCAGCTGTGAGGTCTGCCCTTTCTCACTGTGTTCACACTGAACTCCATGCTGCTGACCACTGGAAACCCGAGGTCATCACCAGGGACATCACCAAGCATCACCGAGTGTTCCCTCCCACCCCCACCGCCTGTGTGTGTGTGGTGTGTGTGTGTGTGTGTGGTGTGTGTGTGTGTGTGTGGTGTGTGTGTATGTGTGTGGTGTGTGTGTGAGATGTGTGTGTGTGGTGTGTGTGTGGTGTGTGTGTGTGTGGTGTGTGTGTGTGATGTGTGTGTGTGTGTGGTACGTGTGTGTGTGGTGTGTGGTGTGTATGTAGTGTGTTGTGGTGTGTGTGTGTGGTGTGTATGTGGTGTGGTGTGGTGTGGGATGTGTGTGGTGTGTGTGTGTGTGGTGTGTGTGTGTGGTGTGTGTGTGTGTATGTGATGTGGTATGTGGTGTGGTGTCTGGTGTGGTGTGTGTGTGTGGTGTGTGTGTGTGTGGTGTGTGTGTGTGTGTGGTGTGTGGTGTGTGTGTGTGTGGTGTGTGGTGTGTGGTGTGGTGTGGTGTGGGATGTGTGTGGTGTGTGTGTGTGTGTGGTGTGTGTGTGTGGTGTGTGGTGTGTGCTTGTTGTAAGCCAGTGCTACACAGCTCTGGAGAAGACGTGAGGACACCATAGGGACTGAGCGACATCACAGCCTGCGACCCCTTCCCTCCTGTCTCATCTCTCCTCCCCTCTTCCCTTCTTCCCTCCTCTCCCCTTCTTCCCTTCTGTCTCCCCCTTACACTGACTTCCTGTCTCCTCTTGCTCTCTCTTCCTTCCCTCCTCCTCCCTGCCCCCTCCGGTCTGCTAGTGGAGCAGCAATGTCTTAGGTCATCCCTCCAACCCCCATCTGCAACCTTGTCTCGGGGACATTGTCCTGTTACTCCATGCTTATTGTATGGTCTCTGGATCTCACTTGACCACACAGCTGAGTCACCTATCCACCTGGTCAGGACAGCCCTGCAAGAATGGCCATCTCGGTAATGATAAACTGAATGCAGAGTTAATCACATAATGTATAAAACAGTGGCTTTTTTTCTTTTTTTCGGAGCTGGGGACCGAACCCAGGGCTTTGCGCTTGCTAGGCAAGCGCTTTACCACTGAGCTAAATCCCCAACACCTCCCCCCTTTTTTTAATTGAACACACAGATTCTAGGAGTTTGGAGCTTGGAAAGGACACAAATAATGGAGCAGAAAAACCATTGGAAAAGTATCATTCAGACTCCATCAATATGGACTATAAATGAAGAATAGCGTTCCTTCACGCCAGTGAGCTGGAGAAGCAGATGGGGCCCCCTTAGAAACCCACAGCTCCTGATATTAGCGTAGGTAAAGAAACATTTATTTTTATCTTATGTGTAAGAGTGTTTTGCCTTCCAGTATGTGCACCATATTGCATGCAGTACTGTGAAAACCAGAAGAGGGCGCCAGATCCTATGGAACTGGAGCTACAGTGGTTGTGGTCGCCATGTGCATGCTGGAAATAGAATCAGGTACTCTGTAAGAGCAGTCAGTGCTTTTAAGTACCAGGCCACTTCCCTGGCTCCAGTGCAGTATGTTATGTGACTTAGCTGTACCAAGAGGTTACAGAAAAATGATGATAATCTTAAACAAGCTATTCCAGAAAAGGGAAAAGAGGCTCTTCCCTATGTTTTACTGAAGCAATCCTAAGATATCCTGATTCCAAACCCTGATGAGTTTTCAAGACAGGAAAACTGCAGAGCATTCTCTGAGTGACCTCAGAGCACTCCTGAACAGCACAGTTGCTCAGAGGAAAAGCACATACCTATGGGATTTCAAACCAGAACCCCTAACCTTAGCCCAGTGGATAAATATACAGGCAATTCCACTGGCCTGCTCTCAAAGACCTAGCAACTGTTTATGTCATCATCTGTGGTTACTGGGTGCATCAGGGCAGTGCTGAAGATAAAAGGACCCACCAGCCACCTCAGCTTTCTCTCTCCTTCCCCTCCACCTCCCCCTTCCCTCCCCCTTCCCTCCCCTCCCTTCCCTTCTCCCTCTTTCTCTCTCTCCCCCTTCCCTCCCCCTCTCCCCTCCCTTCCCCTGTCCCTCTTTCTCTCTCTCCCCTTGCCTCCCCTCCCCTCCCTCTCTCCCCCTCTCCTCCCCTTCTCCCCTCCCTTCCCCTCTCCCTCTTTCTCTTTCTCTCTCTCTCTCCATGCCTCCTCTCTACAGGTGTACTCTCTTTTTCTCTGCCTCCCTGTCTATATGATTTCCCCGACCTTGTTCTCTGAGTGAACCCACCTGTGAACTTCCCCCAATAATCCTTTTATATTTTCAATTCGGATTGAATTGGCTTATTTCGTCAGAGGGGAAAACCTATTAATTTCCCCAGTAAACAGCGCTTATCCTGGGCAGGTAAAACCCTCCCAAAAGGCTCAGCAGATTAAAACTTCAGTGATTGAGCAGGGGTTGGAATGTTGCAGGCCCAGGGTCTAAATGCTATTCGTCCTAATAACGTTTCTTGCCCATCTCTGACCTAACAGCCTGTCACCAACAGCTACAGGAGGGGTCCACCTCTGAGTTGCAGCCCAGCCACCCCAGCCCACTTAGGTTCGAGGTTGGTTTGGAGGATGGACAGAGATAGATCATTAAGGAGAGTCAGTGGTGGGCTGGAGAGATGGCTCAGCGGTTAAGAGCACTGACTGCTCTTCCAGGGGTCCTGAGATCAATTCCCAGCAACCACATGGTAGCTCGCAACCATCTGTAATGGGATCTGATGCCCTCTTCTGGTGTCTGAAGCAGCTATAGTGTACTTATATATAATAAATAAATCTTTAAAAAAAAAAGAAGAAGAGTCGGTGATGAGGCAAAGACTGGAGAAGTAAAGACTAAGCAGCCATCTGTAGGCCACCATCAATGGGGAGATGTGCAATTTATAGGCCAAGTATCAGAGCTGATAGTTAATGAATGCAGGGAATAAAAATCACTATGTCAGGGCTGGCAAGACAGCTCAGTGGGTAAAGCCAAGCCTGGTAACCTGCGTTCAATCCCTGGTTCTCCTGTTGTGGTAGGAGAACTGATAGTTGTCCTCTGACCTTCACGAAAGCACCGTGGCTGGCATTTGAGGGCTCACACAAACACAAATATACTATAAACAGATAAACACAATCTTTTAAATTAAAAAAGAAAACAAAACTCCAAACTACCCACTGTACCAGTAGCAGGCAGGAAGTTTAAAAATAGATGCTGGGTTGGTTTCATTGGTAGGAAGCAAACAACCTCAAAAACTTAGTAGCTTGAGGCAGAAACAGTAACAAATTGTTACGTTCACCACTATCAGGTTGCTGGGCTGCCACTGGCCGGGCTTCTCACAGCTTCCCTCAGCTGGCAGGTCTGCTTCTAGGTGTCCATGTTGACCTTAGGCTACCCTTGCAGCTGATGTCCCAGGGCGTCTGTGTCTGCCTCTCTGTCCACTTTGTCTTTCGTCCCAGGAGTCATTTCTTCACAGAGAGACCCCAGCACGGTGCTGAAGCAGGAGGAGCAGAGGCTTTGAGGTTTCTTGAGACCCAGACTCAAATATAATACTGTGGCTACCTTAGTATTAAACAAAGTAAGTCACAGGGCTAGCTTAGAGGAGGGCTGGGGGACAAACATTGCCTTTTGGTAGGGGGAGATGCAGAGAACTTAGAGGCATGGCCCATCCCTCACAGGTACAGTTCACAGTGTCATTGGGAGGCAACCTGGCCAGTGAGATCTTGTCAAGACAGGAGGGGGTGTGCATGAGGTAAACGAGGTTGGGAGTGGGGAAATGAAGGGTTTATGGAGGAAGGGAGATTGGTAGAGCAGGTGGGTTGGACACTTGAGAGAGGGGAGGAAGGAGAAGGGCCAGCACAGCTCCCAAGGATTCAGCTGGGCTAATGGAGGTCCTTGGGTTCAAGGTGGACTCCCCATGGTCTCAGCTTGGCACCAAGGTGGATCCCAAAAGGCAGCGACCAGGGCCCTTGGTCAACTGTTTCCTAGATGCAAGGGATACAAGCGGTGGCAATCCCCACCCTCCCATGGAACATAGCACACTTACAGACTGAAATCCGATTGTGCAGAGATGACGTGCCTTCCCAACCTGGGGTTTCGGTGACATAAACACATTCGTGACAGAATCCCAGGAGAAGCCAGCTGCCCACTCTAACCCTTAAGTGAATCCCAGAGAGTCTCAAAGTAGGAGGTCTTTCTAAGTACAGTTTTCTTAATAAATAGTTTGTTTACATTAAAGCCTTAACCCAAACACCATTGGGTTTACTAAGGGATAAAGGAGTAGAGGGGACAGAAAAGAGACCAGAGATCTGGGCACCATGGGCATTTGCCTCACCAAAGGAAGAAATGAAACCCACCCCCCTCTCTCTGTGCCGGGCTGGGCTGTGGCTCAGTGGTAAAGCAACGGCTTTGGTGCAGGCATTGAGATCTTTCTTCATCTCCAGTACACGGCAGGGGTTGGTGGTGGGTGAAGAAGAGCTAGGTCAGCATAAAGCTGTGGTAACTGTAGCAAATGGAGAGAAACTGTACCTTCAGAGAAGGGGAAAGGCAAAACGGAACCCTTAGGGACTGACAAGATGGTTGGGTGGGTGAAGATGTTTGCTGCTGAGAGGGACAACATGAGTTGAATCTCTGGGATCTACACAGTGGAAGGAGAGAACTGACCCCTGCAAGTTGATTTCTGACCTTCACACATACACCTTAGGAGGTATGACTGAACACACACACACACACACACACACACACACACACAACACACACACACACACACACACACACACACACACACACACTACAAATGAATGTGATGATAAGAAGTGGCGGTCTACATGTTCAGGAATGGGAGTGGTAAGAATAGAAAAGACCGTGTAAGCATGAGTTGTACCTGGAAAGGAGGATATGTCCCATTGTAGTAAAAGATCTGTCTGTCTATCTATCTATCTATCTATCTATCTATCTATCTATCTATCTATCTATCTATCATCTATCTATCTATCTATCTATCTATCTATCTACCTATCTATCATCTATCTATTCATCTATTGTCTATTTCTCTATTCATCCATCTATTTATCTTCTATCTATCTATCTATCATCTATCAATCATTTATATCTATCATCCATCTATCATCTATTAATCACTTATCTATCATCTATCATCTATCTATCATCTATTTATCTATTCATCTATCATCTATCTATCTATCTATCTATCTATCTATCTATCTATCTATCTGGTATGTGCATGTGTGCATGTGTGCATGTGTGCCACGATATGTATGGAGGTCAGAGAAGAACTTGGGGAGTTTGTTTTCATCTTCCACCATACGGTTTTGGGGATCAAACTCAGGTTGTCAGGCTTGGCAGTAGGAGCCTGGTTACTGCTGAGCCATCTCACCAGCCCTCGTTAAGAAACTGAACAAGAGGGGTTGGGGGTTTAGCTCAGTGGTAGAGCGCTTGCCTAGCAAGCTCAAGGCCCTGGGTTCGGTAACCAGCTCTGATAAAAAAAAAAAAAAAAAAGAAAGAAAGAAACTGAACAAGGCTGGTTTGTGCTTGTGTGTGTGAGTGTGTAAGTGTGTGTGTGTGTGTGTGTGTGTGTGTGTGTGTGTGTGTGCCGTTTGCATTCGGGAGCCCATGAGAGGGTTTGAATCCCTTGGAACAGTCAATGGAGGTCACAGGATGTGGGGGTCACGGTAGCCACACATGGTCGTGAGCCACCATGTGGCTGCTGAGAACAGAACTCTGGAGGTGCTCCTACATTCTGAGTCATCTCTCCAGCTCTGACAGGCAGAGACTTTTTGATAGGCTAAGGAGTGAGAAGGCTAGGCTGTTTCCATGACAGGCTTCAGATTGGCAGTTAAGGAGAGACTAGGCCTAAACTCTGTTTCCAAGAATTGGGTAATTCCAGGCAAGTCCAGGCCTTAGAAGCTGCCCTGCCCCTTGGCCTGAGGCAAGGACAATGGATCAGCAGCAGTTTCCAGACTCCCCCAGCTACTTCCTCAGTAAAGTTTCCACACCTCCCCAGCAAGGTTCTAGCCCCCACGTCCTGGTAATTGGTGGTCTCTCTATCCTGGTAATGGGAGACCCCAGCACGCTGGACTTCTGCAGAATAAAACACTCTTTGTGTATATGTACTATTTGAATACAGGGTATCATTCTTCGGTGAATCATGGACCCTTAAAGTAGGAGCTAGAAGAAGAAGAAGAAGTTATGCAGCATTTAGAACTGGGAGCAGGGCTGGTGGCCTGTGTTCCTAGCTTCTAGGATTCTGAGAGAGGAGGACTTACTCCCAGTTCAAGGCCAGCTTGTGTTACATGAGACCCAGGTCAGTCTGGGCTACAGAGGATGCTTGTCTTTAAATCAAATCAAGCCAAACCAAACCCAGCCTTCTCTGCCGGGTTTACCTTAAGTCTGAGCCGATTAGAAACAGGCCAAACAAACTTCCCTTTAGCAGACCAAACAAACTTCCCTTTTGAAACCAGAGGAAGAACAACAAAACAAATCCAAAGAAAACTGCAGGCAAGACAATAAAGGCAGAAATTAAAGAAACAGAAAACAAACAAAAAGGTTTTTTTCCCGTCTTTCCACTCACAGGGAACAGTGAGTGCACACATGGGCTGGGGTGCTTATTTTAAAAATTTAAATAAAAAAATTCAAGAGTAAGACCAGGAGCAATTTAATACCCTACATTTAAAAACCTTGATGAAATGGACACTTTTCAAGGAAAATATCTAGTAAAAAAGATTGGCTCAGTAAGAAAGAGTAAGACCTGAAGTCCTTAACCAAACGGAAGCCAGAGGTTAAAGACCCACTTCTCAGAGGCATCGGAAGAGGCAGAGCCCGGATGACCCTGTGGTCAGGACAGCTGAGCCGAGCAGGAGATAACAGGGCCACACGCATCTGCCCATGTGGAAACCTTGAACCCTGCTCTGTGAGCTATGTGAAGAGCTAAGATGAGCAGCACACACGTGTGCTTCCTTCATGGATTCAAGGAGGCGTAGGAGTAGCCACGGTGTGTAACAGACGCTTCCCACCAGAAGAGGGGAAAAGCTCCCTGGGATAGCCTGGGATAGCCTGGGATAGCCTGGGATAGCCTGGGATAGAGGAGCTGCTGTGTCCATACCCGGGCAGTCCTAAAGACTATGCTGTGTGCTGTCAAACCAACAGTTATACAGGCATTGCATCTGTCACAGGAACAGAAAGTGAGCCCAGCACAGTGTCTAGGAGGCTATGGGGAAGTTCCTATTATTCTGAAGCTGAGGGGGCATCCATGAGGAGCCCCGTTGGTAGAGAATATTAAAACAGAAAATGTGAGCTGGGTGTAGTGATTCACAGCTCTGACTCCAGCTCTCACTGGTAGACAAAAACAGATCTCCATGAGGTGAGGGTAGTCTGGTCAACACAGAGAGTTCCAGGACAGCCAGAGCTATGTAATGAGAGACTGTCTCAAAACAAACAAAACAAAAAACCAGCCAAACAACAACAAAACAGAAATAGAGGTAGGAAGATGTCTCTGTGGGTAAGAATGTTTGCTGAGTGTTCTGGTTTCATTTCTGCTGCTGGGATAAAACACCGTGACACAAAGCAACTTGGGGAGAAAGGGCCAGCAGGTCTAGAATATCATCCGTCCCTGTGGGGATGTCAAGATAGGATCTTGTCACATCACAGTCAGGAGCAGAGAAAATGAACTCATGCATGCTCACTTATTCCCTTGTGCTCAGGTTCGTTCTCCAAGTGTAGTTCAGGAACTCTGACTAGGGAATGGTGCTGCCTACAGTGGACTGGATCTTCCCACATTAATTAACTTAAAAGAGCACCCTCCAGACAAGCCTATCCACCAACCTAGTGTAGACAATCCCTCAATAAGACTGCCTTCCCAGGTGATCACAGATTGTGTCAAGTTGGCAGTTAAAGCAGATCACCATACTGTATAAGCCTGACAGTGAGATTGGATTCCTAGACCCATCAGATGCTATGGCACAGCTCTGTAATCCCAGCATTCCTATAGTAAGATGGGAGGTACAGACAGAATAGGCAGGAAGTTCCTGAGTCAGCTAGCCCAGAGTAAGAAGCTTTTGCAGCAGCAGGCAACAATGTCAACACTGTTGCAACACAGTGGAAGGAAAGCACTGACTACAAAAGCTGCCTCTGGGGGCTGGGGATTTAGCTCAGTGGTAGAGCGCTTACCTAGGAAGCGCAAGGCCCTGGGTTCGGTCCCCAGCTCCGGAAAAAAAAGAACCAAAGGAAAAAAAAAGCTGCCTCTGCATCCCTACAGTGGGCCATGATGGCCTGTGTCTGTGTCTGTGCATATTTCAAATATTTTAAAACATCCACCAGCAGCAACTGTTCTATGTCTTCATCATAAAAAGGAGAAAAAAAGTGTTCCCAGGCTTCTTATTGGTAAAGGTATTCATTTTAACATTTTAAAAGTTACAGTGCTTGTGGAGAGAGGCCCTGATGTTAAGGTCCTGTTCCCCAATTGGTTCTTGATTTGTCAGTAAAGAAGACCAGGGGCCAATTGTTGGGCGGAAGGTACAGGTGGGACTTTCGGGTCCCAGGAGAAAAAGGCAGATGTAGGGAAGAAGAGAAGAACTTTCTGCTGTGCTTTGGAGGGAGAAAAACGCAGCAATCATGTGAGGTCCACGGGGTGTGGGTGGGGGAGCCGGGGTCTGTGGTCTCTGCTACAGGCAGGTGGCCAAGGAATAGCCAGAGAAGTGTTGGGCAGGTGGAGAGACAGAGATAATGAATTGGTAAGACTATGCTTTCCCAGGTGGAGACAGTAATACCCAGCAGTTGTGCCAAGAAGGCAAGTTGTTAAGGAACAAACTGTATGTGTGTCTTTTATCCTCAGATTCAAGGAAGCCAAGTGGGGACTTGTAACGTGGCCCACTTCCTGGTGCAAAGGTGGGTAGAACAAAAGGGAAGCCGGGTCAGAGCTCCGGAGTGCAGCCAGTCCTGGATTAAAAGGCGGTAACATAAAACTGCAGGTACTGGCTCAGGGACACACACACCTGTATCCTCAGCTCCTCCCGAGTCTGAGGTGGGAGGATCACTTGAGGCCAGGAGATCAAGAGCAGCTTGTATCGACACAGCAAGACTCTGTCTCAAAACCAAACAAACAGGGCTAAGGAGTCAGCTCAGCAAGTGAGGGCTGTAGCTCACATCTACAGAACTCACATAGATGCTGGGTGGGAATGGCTGTCTGCCTGTAATTCTAGTCTTGGAAGACAGAGACAGGGGATACCCCAGAGCATGTTGGCTGGCAAGGCTGGCCATAATGGTGAGCTCTGGGTTCGATTGAGAAGCCCTGCCCCAGTGAATAAGTTGGAAAGCAATTGAGGATGGTTCTCGACATCTAACCCTAACCCTAACCCCCACATGCGCACCCACACCCACATTCATATATGTCCATATACATGCAAATGTGGACACACACTCAAACACATACATGTAGACCAGACACTCACATACATGCAACATGCACATACACACTACATACACTCACACATGCACACACATACATGCATATCACACACACTCATGCACACATGCAAATATGTACACACATGCACACTCAACACAACATGCATACCACACACTCATATATACACACATGCACACCACACTCACATATACACACACGTAAATATTTATACACATACACCACACACACTTGCACATGCACACCACACACACTCACATGTAAATATGCACACCCAGACTCACATATGTACACACACATGCATACCATACACACCACACACATACTGCACACTCTTATGTGCACACACACTTGAAAATGGAAAAGGAGTCGATGGCTTATTATTTATACCAATATACAAATCTAACAATAGATTTGTAAGTAGATGGTGAGGTTTTAAAATAATCTGACAGTGGTGGCCCACATCTTTAATCCCAGTACTCAGGAGGCAGAGTCATACAGATCTCTGTGAGTTCAAGGCCAGCCGGATCTACAGAGTGAGTTCCAGGACAGGACAGGTTTACACAGTGAGACCTTGTCTCAAAAAACAAAGAACATATAAAAAAAATAACAAGAGAAAAGGGATAGTCTAGAGCTACCTAAACCAACAGGCTCAATGTAGATCTCTTATTTTATGCATGTGAGTATGTTGCCTGTATGTACATGTGTGTATTGTGTGCATGTTCCATTCCCCTGGATGCCAGAACTGGAGTTAGAGGGTTGTGAGTTATCATGAGGTGCTGGGAACCAAACCCAAGATCTCTGCAAGAGCAGCAAATGCTCTTAAGCCCTCAGCTGTCTCTCTCTCCAGCCCCCATAAAGCTCAAGTAAAATACTGCTCACCAAAATCACTAAAACACGGAATCGTTTTTATTTACACAACACCATTTTTTATAAAACAGTGTCACACACGCACACAGGAATGTTTTAGCGATGTATGAGTGTCTTGAAGCGTATTCTAGGACGTCTGCAGGATGCAGGGCAGCCTGGCAGCATGGGTGGAGTGTTGAGGGGTCTGTTGAGGAGAGGCATGAGTGTGGAGACCTAGCAGGGTGGGGAGGGAACTTCCTTCTTGGCTGCAGTGCTGTGAAGGAACACATCTTGCCAAAGGAGCAGAGTCTAACAAATGGGTCTGTTGAGGTGACGTGGTTCTTTTGTGATGCTGGGGATAAACCCAAGGCCCTGCCCTAAACATGAACGGATCAGCTTTTATTCTACCAATAGATGCTAGCTCTGTGGGATGCTGGCAGAGAAGGGGTCTGTAGGGTGGGACCAAGGTGACAGAATAGTGTGTGTGTGTGTGTGTGTGTGTGTGTGTGTGTGTGTGTGTGTGTGTGTAGGCTGGTGCAAATGCCAGGGTGTGCATTTTCTGTGGGGTTCAGGCAGAGGGACTTCCTTATTACATTGGCACATGTGTGCCACCATGTTTTTGGAACTCCGCTCCTTTGAGATGTAGCTATTTCCTTAAAGCTGCAGAGCACTGACGTGGGGTTTAGCCAAAGGGATTCCATTCTGCACTGGTCAGGCCTTCCATAATGTTCATTTTATAACTGTTTATGCAATTACAAGAAAGCAAGGGGCATGGGACGAAAGGACAGGCATCCCAGGTGTCGTTCCTTCAGTGTAGAAGACAGAGCAGGTGGGTCAGTTGAAGGCATATTGGCTGGAGTCTGCCAGGAGCCATCCAGTGGGCAGGAAGCTGGGCCAGGCAGTGGGAGCCCGAGGTCAGCCCCGGCTTCTCTCATGCAATAAGAGACACTGAGTGCTTGGGAAACCGTAGGCAGAGATAACAGATGGGAGGGTTGGCCTGTGCCTCAGCTGTTCTGGGGCAGATGCCTGAATGGAGGGACAATGGGAAAGAACGACATTTTGCAAAAAAAAAAAAAAAAAAAAAAAAAGCATTTTGCAAAAGCAAACAAACAGACAACAAAAAGCCAGTTCAAACCAGGGGAAAAACAGACAGCCTTGCAAGGCAGGCTGACATCCCAAAGTTTCTCAAGTCTCTCTACAGAAGGTCCCCATCTAATCGCTTTAGTGAGTTTCTGACCTCAGGACGGGGCAAAGCACTTGTATGGCCTTTTCACTTTCCACTCTGAATGCCATCAGCAGATTTAAGGAGTCGCCCGACTGTTATCAGATAGGCTTTGCGCTAGATCATGTAGCCCAGCTGAGGGCGTTCACAGCAGTTCTGTGAGCTAAGTCGTGCTTTCCTGAACAGCGATAAAGGCAGTTTTTTAAAAAAGAGGTGTGTGTGTGTGTCTGTGTGTGTGTCTGTGTGTGTGTCTGTGTGTGTGTCTGTGTGCATGTCTGTGTGTGTCTCTCTATCTGTGTGTGTATGTCTGTGTGTGTGTCTGTGTCTGTGTGTGTGTCTGTGTGTCTGTCTGTGTGTTTCTATCTGTGTGTGTATGTCTCTGTGTGTATGTCTGTGTGTGTGTGTCTGTGTCTGTGTGTGTCTCTCTATCTGTGTGTGTATGTCTGTGTGTGTGTCTGTGTGTCTGTGTGTGTGTGTCTGTGTGTGTGTGTGTCTGTGTGTGTGTGTGTCTGTGTGTGTGTGTCTGTCTGTGTGTGTTGGAAGCTAGAAGTTGACATTCAGTGTCTTCTATTATGTTCCACTTTGCCTTGTTTTGTTTTTCAACATCTGAAGCTTTTTTATTTTTTATTAACAGTAAGATCCAAGATTGTTTTTTTGTAGCCACAGCAAGCCCTGCAAGAACATCTGGCCCTTAGAGCTGACAGAGTTTGGTGTAGCCGTGTTGGGTTTCTGGGGCCTTGGCCAAAATGCTGGTAGACCTCTCGGTCCTTCTGAGGCCCAGACAGGAGCACAGTGCCACGGTTCTTGGGAGACTCCAGGGCCAGCTGGTTGATGGGGAGGATCTTACCAGCAGCCTTGAAGATGTGAAGATGTGACTTTGGCCCAGACGCTTGTCACACGGTCACCCGAAGTGCACACACAGTCAGCTTGGACATGTCATCTGTGACCGTTCCCAAACAGCTGTTTTGTTCTCTCAGTCTGGAAGCTTTGTCCAGGACAGGGACAGAGACAGCCAGCAGGTACCACTCACAAATAACCTTTTCAATGAAACCTGATTGGGCAGCTTGATTAACAGCTGCAGGTACAGGTCCTGGCTCTGGGACTCCTTGGGCCAAACATTTCTGTTCTTGTTGCGGCAAATGTCAACAACCCTGATGGTGCATCTGCTCCCCCAGGTTCAGACAATTTACCTTATTTTAAATGTGTGCCTCACGGGCGTAGATTCCTGTGGAGACCAGAGTGTGTGGAGAGCATTGAATGCCCCGGAGTTAGAAATACAAGTAATTGGGAGCTGCCCCAACGTGGCTGCTGGGAACCAAACTAGGTCCTCTGGAGGAGTAACAACCACTTAAAAAACAAAGATTTATTTATGCATGAGTTTCACCATTGATGCCTTCAGACACACCAGAAGAGAACATCAGATCCCATTACAGATGGTTGTGAGCCACCATGCGTTTGCTAGGAATTGAACTCAGGACCTCCGGAAGAGCAACCTCTGAGCCATCCCTCCAGCCCCTCCACTTATATTTTGAGACAAGTTTTCCCACTGACTGTGGCTCTGACAATGAGTGAAGCCAGGAATGCCCTGCCTCTGCCTCCCAGCACTGTGGTTACAGACACCACGATCGATCGTCCTTTTTCATGGGTGTTGGGGATCCAAACCTAGATCTATTTTTCCCATCAAGCATTTTACCCACCCATCCCCATCCCTAAGCCCTCTAAATGTATCCTGACTTACAATATTTCAGTTGACTGTGTTTATCAGGATGAGTCAAGAAACAGATACAGTTAGACTTGATGGGATGGAACAGTCCCTCCAGGATAGTGTCACTGTCCCCAATTCCTCCCATCTTCTCCCAGGACCTGCCTCTATTCCTTCATTTTCTATTGCAACCGAGATTCCTTTTCAAGCCCCACCTTAAGCTGGTTATAGCGCCTCTGTGAGATATTCACAGCACTTAAGTGGCTGCCTGGACTCCTTTGGAAACATTGTATACTTTGTAAACTTTGTAAATCCTCAAGGCAGGAAAGCTGCCAGTCCCCTCCCCATTACCCATCGCCAGCAGCCAGGCCCCTCCCCCAGACCTCCCTAACTGCCATAACTATCACAAAGGTCATCCGCAGACCCTCAACAGGACCCTCCCCAGATTATGCTAATTTTAGGTGAGGAGTCTGAACAAAAGCCACTAGTCCCTGAACTCAGAGAAACCTACCAATCCCTGAACTCAGAGAAACCTACCAATCCTTGGACATGAAAACCCACTAACTCCTGAACAGGAAAACCCACCAATCCCTGAGCTCCCCCAAGCTCAGGACTTGAAATTCCACCAATCCTTACCTGGAAATCTCCAGCCTATAAAGCTCCGCCTCCCAACATAAGCCCTATATAAGCCCTGTGTTTTGTCCAGTTCCCTGCCGCTGTCTGTTCCCTCCTGGGAGCGTAGGCAGCCACTCCTGGATTCTTTTCTCTATACCCTGGACCCTCCAATAAATCTCTTTTATGAGATTTGCTTCCTCATGTGATTATCATCAGAAGAAGACAAGAAGCAATGAAGAGAAGAGGGGAGAGGGGAAGAGAAGGGGCAGGGCTGAGGTTCCTGAGCTCCTCAGCTCAGCTGGGGATACCCTTCCCTGGGAGCTGCACTGCTTTTGCTAAAGAGGCTTCCTCTCAGTGCTCTGTGATTCCTGAGCTCCTATCTCTCAGGATGTCCTTCCATTGGGACACTGTTGTCCCTCAGAGCTATGTAGCTCCTTGGCTCCTGTGTCTCAAAATGCCCTTCCATTAGGACACTGTCCCACCTCAGAGCTCTGTGGTTCCTGGGCTTCTGAGTCCTAGGACACTTTCCCATCTAAGCAGAGAGGCCAGCAACCTCTTTCCTTCTTTCGCTGATAAATAAGAAAAGACAATCTCCAGCCCTTATTGATCTATAAATGGGAACCCCAGTGTTATCTGTTATTACCAACAGCCCTCACCTCAGTGCGGGATAAAAAAAATGTTATTTCTGGATCGTGGGCTGAGAAACAAATTTGGTTCACCTCAAATTCCATGTCTCAGCGTGGTAGCAGTTTCATGGAGCTTTTTGTAGTAACAGAACAAAGGAAGTCATAGACTGAGACATCTTTGAAATACACTGTTGCAAACATCAATCAGGTGCTTACAGCACAAAGAAACATCTGTGCAATAGGTCTCCCATGCTATACCGTGACATTCTTAGCTCTGAGTTGGTGGAACCTAGGGGCCTGTTTGTACCTTCCAAGGGATTTACCGAATAGTCCCAGGACATTAGGTCACAGAGAGGAGGACAGTGGCTGTTCCAGGGGCCAGGACAGCCCACAGATAATCTGTGATTAGACCGTAGACCTGCAGTGTTCCAAATTCTCAATAATCGTGGAAGTTCAAATCGGCTTATAAAATGTAGTTTCTTTCCAGGAACTTTTGCCCGTACATCTCAGATTCAGCTACTATCACAGACGCAGGGTGTGCTGGGGTCAACCAGGCAGCTTTGTTCCTGGGAGAGCCTGCACGAGGTGGTCCAGATTGAAGCTATGTCTACTCTATGGAAGATCCAGGAGTCTGCTTCTGTCCTACCATCCTGTACCCTCTCATAGACTCAGGAAGCCGTCACAGTTCCAACCATCGGATCCTCACACTCGCCTCACAGCCAGCGGGAAGCAAGGCAAGAGAAGTGCAGTGCTCGGCCAGAGCAGCAGACCGCTGGCCCCCCACACCAGCCCTCAGCTTCACTGATTGTTGTTCTTCTGGTCTTTGGAGCATTAGAGGGGCTGAGAAGGAAGGGGCAAGAGAGTTAGGCCATGTTATGGGATGCTGTCCTCTGGGCACAGCACAACCACAGTCGTCTAAACTGATCCCCAACTCAAACGCCTTCACAAGGTTGGCCTAGCATCATCTCCTTGTATGGGGAGTGGGGAATGGGGGGGTGTCAGATCATTAGACCCTAAACTGAGAATTCAACCAATTCTTTCCCACTTGTCCTAAACGCACAGGTCTGGGGGGAGGAGGGTGTCTAGAGTACAGAGGTGGGGATTTGGGGGGTGGAGGGACGATGGCCATCTCCCTAGCTTTCAAGATAGCTATGTTTGCTCCACGAGGCTTCACAGTGGATGACCGTGTTTGGGCGTGTGGGTAGTAGCCCAAGTGACCTGCTACCTTCTCTCTGTCCAAGCCCCACACAGAGCTCCCCGTCCCACCCTGGGTCAGTGGGAAGAGGTGTCCTGCCAACTGTGTCTCACAGACCAGTGTATTCTGCTCCCCAGTGCCTCTTCCCGGCTGACTGGCTAGCAGGCAACCCAACCAGGGCCTATGTTCAACCACCTTAGTCACTGTCCCCACCCTTGGCGTTTATGGATGCTTGGGGCCTCATAAAGCTCAAAGCCTGTAAACAGTAATAAAGAGGCCCAGAGAACTTGGCTTGGGCAAGCTGCAGTGGGGTCAGAAGCTGTAAGCTGCATAGGGGTATTGAGCTCAGGGAGGAGAAGCCATTTCCTCATCATCTGGCATTTCTTCTCACCGCTCTGAGCACAGACCATCAGGGTGTGCTTAGGTACTGAGGAGGTGCCCTCTGGTAGATGCAGCTTCCTGGGCCCTGCATACTTTGGAGGGGGGGATGTATTTCCTGCAGAACACAGGCTTGGGAGTGAGAAGAATGTTTTCAGGAGAAAACGATCCATGCTCACCGTGCTGACCATCCTATGAGGTCTAAGTTGTACAGAGAGATGGAAACTCCCTCCAGGTCAGCGGCACTGTCCCTCGTCCCCCCCCACCTGCCTTACTCCTGGTTACATATATATACACACATATATATGTGTGTATATATATGTACATATATATATATGTGTGTGTGTGTGTGTGTGTGTGTGTAGCAAACTTAAAGAAATAAAAATCATGAATTTGAGAGATCGGATGAGGCACACAGGAAGGATTGGAGGGAGGAGAGGGAAACTGATGTGATTATATTTTAATTAAATAAAAGCAGAATATGGTAGCACGTGCCTGTAATTCCAGCAACTGGAGATGGGAGATAGATCTCATCCAGGGATCCAGGGAAGCTAGGCCACCAGTCTCTGTGGCCCAGTTCCGGGGCTCATTGCTACCGTGTACCGACTTGGTGGTCGCTGGCAGATTGCTTCAACTATCTGGGCTGCATCTCGATTTATTGGAAAGAGATCTTCGTGGCTAACTCTAAATCGCACTTTTTTTTTTTTCCCGGTCTCTTAAAATCCTGGGTTCAGGATCCATGCAGTCCCGCCTTTCTCCCAGACCCCGCCCATCAGGTCCCGCCCCGGCTCTCCGGTTATTTAACTCCGGCTCTACACCCTCTCCTGCAGAACCAGGTCAACAGCCGGAACTCGGTGTGAGCCAACCGCGGCGCCGCACACTCTGCATTGGCTGAGAGCTGAGGCAGGGGCAGGCCCAGGCTTGCGATTGGCTGTTGCAGCAGGGTATCTGGAGGGCTTAGCGGTCGGCGGGCCCTACCATAGTCATGGAGACCTCGTCGGTGCTCACCCGGGGGGCTTCACGGCAGCGGGGCTCCACGGCCCCGGAGAAGCAGGCGCAGGACCAGCCAGAGCGGAGGCGGAGGAGGCAGGGGCGGAGGTGCACACGGCTGGGCTGAGCTCCGGGTCTGGGCTGGGGTGGCCATGCTGCCTGTCCCTGCGCGGTGTGACACTGTCCACTGCTCACGGTGGGCTCCCTTCATCCTTCCTTCCATTCCCGGCTGCAGACGGGCCACCCGTGCAAGCTAGCAACTCCCTTGTTCCTAACCTAGTGTCCCGTTCTGTAAGGCTGTCGCCAAGGCTACTGCCCCTACCTTTGGTCTTGTTGATTAGGCGATCCCAAACGGATGGCTTTCTGTTTGGGTGATACTTGAACGGAATCTTTAGGGACGAGAAGGACTGCGCTGCATGGATCAGAATGGGCACAGGCACTAAGGCAGGAGTGGGCACACCTGCCCCTCTGTTCCAGGGTTGTAACCCCGTGGTCGGTAGGATGTTGGGAAAGGTATCAGCGCAGACTGGATGTATCTCGCTTTGTTTTTAACCCCACAGCAGTGAGACAGATGGGCCGTTCAGACTATAGGGTGTTTGCTGGCTGATAGGAAAGGTATTTCTGGGTAGAAGCAATCCTAAGAAGGTTCTTTCCTTCTTACAGGTGACAAAGGTCGGCAGGGACAGACAGAATCACTCTGAGTTTCTTTGGGTGCAGCTGAAAGACAAAGAAATCAGCCAGGGAGAGAGCCATCCGGAAGAGGAGTATTTAGGAGTGAAATTTGAAAGGGGGAGGGGTTGCATGGCCTGATGACACAGGCCTTAAATTCTAACTTCTTGAGGGTGTGAGGCAAGAGGATCACAAGTTTGAGGCCAACCTGGTGTAGTGAGGCCTCATGTCAAAATAAAAATGGACGGTCTTTGGATAGATTCATGGCAGAGTACTCGCCTAGGATGTAGGAAGTTCTGGATTTGAGCCCCTAGCACCACAAGAAAAAGATGATATCTCCATTTTAGCCTGCCACTGTCTGGCCATCCCTGCAGTTCCAAGGGCTCCTCAGTCTAATTACAGAGGGTCAGAGTGATTGATGGCAGAACCTGTGGAGGGAGCTCAAGTCACTCCTGATGGCTTCACGCTCTGGGGGGTTTAGAGAATGCCAGCTTGGATATCTATGTACCTAAATGGCTACTATAGTGTCTTCTCACTACTCTTAGATACTTTGAAACATATTAACAAATGAACACTTCCTGATTTTGCTGTACTCAGACTTTGCAACTTTGTGAAGCCAAAGTAGTTATTCCCTGTATTATTCAATTGCTGAAGAGGGGTGGAGTGAGGTGGGGTAGTGAGTGAGAGCCCCCCTCCCTGCCACGTGTGTGGGCAGGAGACTGACCCTGGTCCTGCCCTCCCAGGGTTTTCAATTTTGTTAGTACTTGAAGACACCATATCCCTTGGCTGCAGAAGGCCTGTGGCTCTAGGAACTGTTTAGCCTGGGGTTTTCACCTGTTGGGTAAGGTTGGCATTTTTAGGTGTGGGTTTTCATTGGTGTGATGGAAGCTCTCCTGTCTCTGGGGCCATGCATGCCTCTGGGTGTGTTTTATAAGTCACGTCCAGTGGTATCTAGCTATTTGCTACCAGCTGTTATTTCCCCTCTGGGGGGCTGAGAGTGCAGCTCCGTTGACAGAGTAGTCACCTACCATGTGCAGAGCCCTACTTCAGTTGCCGTACAGATGCAGTGTGGTAGAGCATCCCTCCAATCCCAGCTATTAGAAGGTGGAAGGACAAAGATGAGAAGTCCAGTGTCACCCTTGACTACACAGTTCCAGACTGTCCTGGGCTACATAAAACAAAAGCAAATTAATCTTTTAAAACCCACCCTTGGCCTAGGATCAACAAGGATCAAGAGGAGGAAGCTGTCTTCAGAGATGTGGTCAATTTTGCTCCGGATCCTTTACCAGGTGAGGTGACCAAAGTTCCCGCTAATGTCCCTTCCTGGCCACCACAACTCCCACTCCTCTCTCTGTCAGAGTGGTAAGTGTATGCACGAGTCCCCTGATTTCCACCATTCCTTATGGTTCCCTCCATGGACCAGCTAGATATTATGACAAGGATACTACCAGACCTATCAGCTTTTACCTATCAACGCTGGAGGAGCTCCTGGCCTGGACCCCCCTCATGGAAGATGGCTTCAATGTAGCCCTGGAACCCCTGGAGTGTCGCCAGCCCCCACTGAGCAGCCCCAGGCCCCGGACCCTGCTGTGCCATGACATGATGGGCGGGTACCTGGAGGACAGGTGAGACCCTGGCGTGGCACTGGTCTTACTGGCCATCCCGGGATGGAGGAGGAGGGAGAGGAGTCCTAGAGCTCTGGACGGAGTTACAGAAGCAGGTTCTAAACGGGCCTCTGACACCTCAGAGAGAGAAACTCAGTGCTAGGTTAAGCGTCCCGTGGCAGAAGCCACATGGAATTAATTGGGTGTGCTCTTGTCTGTTTTAGCTGCGCAGACAGCTAGTTCCTCAGGCTGCCCCTGAAGAGAATCACCTCCTGGCCCAGTAGCCTCATCCTCATCTGATTTGTCTTTTGCACTTCCCCTATGCTCTGTCATGGTTCAGGCCTCTTGCTCTGGCTTCCTGTGCTCCTTCTTCCCCCCTCACTCTTCCAGCTATGCACAGCCTAGCACATTTTAAACGTCTATCGAACCTTCTTGGATAGGATGATTGACAGGAAGCTGAGTCAGAGCCAGCTGCCCAACCTGGGATGTGACCAACCTGTAGACCGAGGGACACAGCCCTGAGGGCAGCGCTGACCCAGGGCAGGGAGCGGAAGCCAGAGATGGCCTGTACTCAGCCTTCCTGCTTCCTTCTCTTTTATCTGCCCTCAGAGGCCAAATGCTCTCTGTGCAGTTCCTGTGGCCTTCGCTAGCTCCCTGGTTGGTGAATGAGCTTTGCCCCAAATGCACCGTGATTCATTTTTGAGACTGGGTTTTGCTATGCCCTTTAGTCTGGTGTAGAACTAACTCGTTATGTAGCCCAGCTGGCTTCTAACTCCAATTACCCCACCTCTGGTGCCACCATGCCAGGCATGCTCCTGACTGGCTCCTCGTGTGTCTGTGAGTACATGTGCGTCTGTGTGCATGAACGTGGGGGCCAGAGGTCAGCCTTGGCCATTGTTCCTCAGAGGTTGTTCACCCTGTCTTTGAGACACACTTCCTTACAGGCCTGGAACTCACCAAGTGTGCAAGGCTAGCCCGTCAGTGATCCTCCTCCTTCCCATCCCTGAGAGTACAAGTATGCTATACTATACCTGGATTTCTAATTTTTTAAATTTTTTATTTATTTCTTTTTTTTCTTTTTTTTTTTTCTTTTTCTTTTTTTCGGAGCTGGGGACCAAACCCAGGGCCTTTCGTTTGCTAGGCAAGCGCTCTACCACTGAGCTAAATCCCCAACCCTTTTATTTATAATTTTTTTTTCTTTTTCTTTTTTTCGGAGCTGGGGACCGAACCCAGGGCCTTACGGTTGCTAGGCAAGCGCTCTACCACTAAGCTAAATCCCCAACCCTATTTATAATTTTTAATAGATTTTTTTATTTCATATATATGAGTACTGTCGCTGACTTCAGACACACCAAAAGAGGGCATCGGGTCCCATTACAGATGGTTGTGAGCCACCATGTGGTTGCTGGGATTTGAACTCAGGACCTCTGGAAGAGCAGTCAGTGCTCTTAATCACTGAGCCACCTCTCCAGGCCTAATTTTTTTGTTTTTTAAAATCTGTTCTGAGGATTGAAGTCATCCATGGCAAGCATTTTATTGACTGACTCGCCCTAGCTCCCACTCCTGGTCGCTCTTGACAGAAGAGCCTCAGGTTGTTCCTTCCCTCACCCCTCTCTACAGGGTCTCACACAGCAGGTTTCAGTCAGAGCCAGCGACCGGGACAGTCAAATCTAATCCAGGAGTGATCACTGCGTCCTGATTCTGTGTCCTGGGGCCTGACCCTGTTCCATGTCTTCACCAGGTTCATCCAGGGCTCAGAGGTGCAGAATCCTTACTCCTTCTACCACTGGCAGTACATCGACATCTTTGTGTACTTCAGCCATCACACGGTCACCATCCCACCAGTGTGCTGGACCAACGCCGCCCACAGGCACGGGGTGTGTGTGCTGGGTAAGAGCCAGGCGCTTAGTGTACCTGTTGGGCAGTCCTGTAATTGAGCAGTAGCAGTGTCCATGGGCTCGGAGGGGTGTCCGCACACTCTCCCAGAGAGGATTAGTGTGTGGGCAGGGAGGTGGTGATAATGTAAGATCAGCTGTATATGACGGCTAGGCAGAGGGGCCTGCTACATCCCAAGAAAGCAGTACACACAAGAGTGGTGGCTGGTTCTGACCCCAGGCCGAAGTTTGCCGACCACTGGGTCAGGTTAGTGCCTCTCCAGCTTTGTTTTGCGTTCTCCGTGACCACATCCCAAAGGACCCCTGACTGAATGGCTACATTTTCCTATAGTCCTGATATCCAGCCCTGGGTCAGAGGAGAGCCACCTGTGCAGCCGTTTCTACCTCTTGTCTCGCAGGGACCTTTATCACAGAGTGGCAAGAGGGAGGCAAACTCTGTGAAGCCTTCCTGGCCGGGGATGAGCGCTCCTTCCAGGCAGTGGCCGATCGGCTGGTCCAGATTGCTCAGTTTTTCCGTTTTGACGGCTGGCTCATCAACATTGAGAACTCCCTGAGCGTGAGCATTTCAGTGGGGTCCTGGTGCCCATCCCCCTCTCCCCTCACTTTGCAAGTTCCTTTTTGCTTACTTCTCCTGACCCGACTCCTTGCTTTACTCCAGGCCCTTTTGCCCTGGACCTAACCACCAGCCCATAGCAAGCAATATCCACTTCTCACATTCCAGGGAGGACTGACTGTACTGTCTCTGATTGCTGGGAAAGGAGGGCCCCGCTATTTCAGGAGCTCCTCTGCTGCGCCCTCTCCGGCTTCTTCCTCAGGGTGCTTGCACCCTTACCCCCTACCCCTGCTTCAGGCTCATGTGCATTTTCTGTAACCACTGCGTCGTCCTGTCCCTGCGTTTTTGGTGTGGTTGGCTCTTGTGGCCTCCGCATCTTCTGTACTGGGTTATTTCTCATGACAGCAATGCCGGGCCTCGCAAAGGTCTGATCTCCCTTCCTCTCTTGCAGCCAGCTGCCGTGAGGAACACACCTCTGTTTCTCCAGTACCTGACCAGACAGCTCCATCAGCAGGTCCCCGGAGGTCTGGTGCTGTGGTATGACAGTGTGGTACAGAGCGGACAGCTCAAGTGGCAGGATGAACTGAACGAACAGAACAGGTGAGCATGGGGCGGCCGTGAAGGAAGATGAGCTGCCCGGGCCACAGGGCATCCCGTGTGGGACCACTCCCCACAGGGCGGAATGCGGCAGGCACAGACAGCCCCAGTCCCTGGGTGATGTGTACCCATGAGCGTCAGGGAGGCTAAGGGCAGCTAGGTGCCCCATCAGCTGGGTCTGGCCTCAGCCGGTCCTTGCCACCTCTCAGGGTCTTCTTCGACTCCTGTGATGGCTTCTTTACCAACTATAACTGGCGGGAGGACCACCTGAAGAGGATGGTGGCGCAGGCCGGGGAGCGCCTGGCTGACGTGTACGTGGGCATAGATGTGTTTGCTCGGAGCAATGTGGTCGGAGGCCGTTTTGATACTGACAAGGTAGGTGGTGGCCATCGAATCAGGGCTGCTGGTCTGCATGCCCTCTGTGGCCTCTGCCAGGGGATCTTCCATCCTCACTGGTGTCTCAAAGGAAACCAGGGTACCCTGGAACTCCTGGGACCCGTCCTGTGTCTCTCCCAGCCATTCCTCCAGTCACACGCCTGGATCCTGTCCCCACTCCTGCATCCTTTTCCAAGGGCACCGACTGCCTCCCGGGCCACGTGCAATGCTTTGGAGCACGTTGAGTGACCTTTCACACCACTCAGCAGACACTGGGGGCACGCAGGGGACTGTGGTGGGCAGAGGTGAAGCAAGTGGTCTCAGGGAGAGGAGGAAGGGGGGAGGAAAGGTGAGAGCAGGCTCCATTCCTCTCTGTCAGTCCTGCCTCTCCCCTGGGTGCAGGGCTCTCAGTCATGAGGAAGCCGTAGATGAACCATTTAACCCAATGCCCGGGTTTCACCTCTGTTGTGGTAAAATACCCTGACAAGATGCAGCAGGAGACATGGGGTTTAATCTCAGGCTACAGTGCGTCAGTGTGCAGGGAAGTGAAGGCAGCTATCATAGCAACCAGGACCTGTGGGAAATGGCCCGAATGCTTGCTTGTTCTCAGCTAGCTTTCTTTGCCTTCCCCATCTCTCTTTATTTTTGAGGCAGGGTCTCTCTTTGTAGACATGGCTGTCCTGGAACTCGCTGTGTAGACCAGGCTGGCCTTGATCTCCCTGTCTCTGCCTCCTGGGATTAAAGGTCACCCGTTGCGATAGTCTTAGAAACGGCACGACTGGTTCCCACACATCACCACTCCACCCTCAGCCTTTGGTACTCTCAGACCCGAGCGGTCACTCCCTGGCATTAGTTCTGTCACGGTAGGGCCATATAGAACTAATATTAATTTATCTCTGATTACTATTTCTCCCGGCTGCCTCTCTCCCACACTAGTTCCAGCACCGGAGCACCATATAGAAGTAACCTTAATTTATCTCAGCGGTGGCTGGTTCCAGTGTGGCACCATGCCACGTTAGCCTCGCTCTCTTCTAGCCCCAGCGGTCTCTCCACTACCATTGCTAGTCACCCTGGCCAGCCCTGGCCCTCCGGGAACTCTGGTCCCAGCCACCTGGTAATATCAAGACTCAACAAACTGTAACCCAACAATCAGATTTACATGTTAAATTCTCAATGCACAATGCATCCACACAATAAACTTACAACCAGTTGATAAGGATATAAACCACCCACCTAGATAAGATATGATTTGTTCATCTAGACACACAAAATCCTGTACACATCCACCCCTTAAGAATAGCCATAACAACCTGTAAATGGGCAGAGAGAAATCTTAACATCCGCTGCCATGTTCTCTCAACTGCTCCCTCTTCTGGCTCCGGTCTCCTCTGCCTCTCTAAATCTTTTCTCCCGCCCATCCTTCCTTCTACTCCAAGGACAGGCCTCGTTCTATCCTGTACCTGCCTTCACCTGCATGATGACATCAACCTACAGTCACCACTCCCAGCTTTTCCTCTTTTATCCTGTTTAGGACCTCCCAGCCTAGGGAATGGAACTGCCCACAATGGGCTAGGTCTTCCCTACATCAAACAACAAGACTAGTATCACACCTGGGCATGCCTGCAGGCAGACCCAACGCAGTCCATCTCTCACTGAGACTCCCTTCCTAGGTGTGTCAAGTTCACACTAAGCAGCACACAGTTACATGACCCAGGAGCTGCAGATTCTCTACCCTCTGTGATTCTAGTAAGTTGACTAGTAAGAGGTGTCTGTGAAGAGGAGGCAGGATGTAGAGAGTCACAGTGAACTCACAGTTCCCTGCTCTGTCCACTGAGACAGGCTCCTTCATGGCTGAGTCCTCTCTGCTTTCCTTCAGCCGCCTCTCCGACACCCTCTTCCAGCTGGCATGTGAGGAAACAGGGATGAAGCCCAAGACCCTCTTTATGGAGTTGTGAGGGAGAGCTTTTCCTAGCTGGCCCTGCCTGAGAGAGCCTTGCCTGTAGGCATCCAGGAGACCCGTCTGGACTCTGGTCCCAATGTTCAGCATCTCCCTGGTTTCTGTCTCCCCAGTCACTGGAGCTGATCCGTAAGCATGGCTTCTCAGCGGCCCTGTTTGCTCCGGGGTGGGTGTATGAGTGTCTGGAGAAGAACGACTTCTTTCAGAACCAGGACAAGTGAGTCCCTGAGGGCTTTGAATGGGCTGGCAGGAGAGAGATTCTCTGCTCTCCAGCAGGGTGGTGACTGGGGGACAGAAGGGGTCAAATGAGAACAAAGTGGCCACCCTGGCAGCTCCCTGGGAAGATTCTGGAGACCAGTCGGGCAGGAGGGAACAGAAGGAGAGAATCGCTTCCTGCAGATGGCCTCTAGCCTCCCCCAGGCTGGGTGACAGAGGCACCCTCTTAGAGAGCCCCCAGTTCCACCCAGGGCTGCAGGGTTATAGACTGGCCCCCTCACCCTGACTCCCTCTTGCCCCCATCAGGTTCTGGAGACTGCTGGAGCGCTTCCTGCCCACACACAGTATCTGTTCCCTCCCCTTTGTCACTTCTTTCTGCCTGGGCCTGGGTACTCGAAGAGTCTGCTATGGCAAGGTATGTAGGTCAAAGTCTCTGTGTCTAGGATGGGCAGGAGGGCTGTGCATGGCTGTCGCTACCTCCTCCTCGCACCCCTGCTGTCCACCTCTGAGGCCACTGCCCCTGTCCCATTTGCCACTTTCCCTCTTTCTCCAGGAGCAGGCAGTGGGGCCCTGGTACCACCCTAGTGCCCAGGAGACACAGCCCCTCTTTGGTGAACATAAGCTGGCTGGTGGCAATCGGGGCTGGGTGAAGACACACTGCTGCCTGGTTGACGCCTGGCACGGGGGCAGCTCTCTGCTGCTCCGGGGCCTGATCCCGCCTGAGGTTGACAGTGTAGCTGTGAGGTGGGTGAGTGACGAATGACGTGTGTGGGTCTCTGTCTTCTACCCTCCTCAGCGTCTGCAGCTAATTGGGCAGAGGGTCTGCAGGAGCCCAGCAAGGACAGGCGTTAGATCTCAGATGGCTTTTTTTCCGCGGCGAGACACACTGCACAGCGCCCCTGTGGCTTTCTGAAGCTGTGACAGCGGAGTGCAGGGCCAGGCAGGAGTCTGAGACTACCCACTGAGTTGTACTTCCCGGCATATGGCTGCCTTAGATGGTGCCCGCCCGTGACCTTCCAGCCTGTAGGGAGGGGCTCCGGGAGGAACCTCTTCCACCTCTCATGAAGTTTCCCTCCTCCAGGCTGTTCTCTATGCACGTCCCAGTGCCTCCCAAGGTTTTCCTGTCCATGGTGTACAAGTTTGAAGGCTCAACGGATGTCCAGGTGGCTTTGGAGCTCACGACAGGGGATGCCAGCAGCTGCCATGTGGGCGGTGTGTTGGTGTTAAATGGTGAGAGACTGGGTAATTTCGTGGAAGGGAGGTGGAGAAGGCCCTGGCTCTGGGCGGGGCTTCTATGGGCGGGGCTTCAGTGTACAGGGCTTCTGTGGGCAGGGCTTCGGTGTGCAGGGCTGCTGTGGGCGGGGCTTTTGTTGGCAGGGACGGGGTGTGTTCTGTGGGTGGGGTTGCCGTGGGCAGGACTGTGGTGGACGGGGCTCTTGTTGGGGGTGTTCTGTGGGTGGAGCTGCTGTGGGTGGGGCTGCTCTGGGCAGAGCTGGGCAGCTCCCACCTTAGGTGGAATCTGTGGCTTGTGGTCATAGCCTGCACACTTAAGACCCTGCTAAGCAGCATGGTCTTCTGGGCAGGTTAGATACAGAAGTCTCTTCTCTTTGGGACAGTGAGGTGTTCACATTCGTAGGTTGTGGAGATGGCAAATTGGTAGAAGTCAGTATGAGTGAATCTGGCCTGTGACATACATACACCATACTTATCCTCCAAAGTGTTTCCTTGTGTCCAAGTGTCTGTCCCACCAGGGGTCTTACCTAGACACCATTCTCCCCCATCTTCCTCACCAGGGGTCTTACTTAGACACCCTCCCCTCCCTTCTTCCCCTCCCCGCTGCCCCACCAAGGGTCTTACCTAGACACCCTTTCCCTGCCACATCCTGTCCCTCTTGAGTTTCCCTGCAGGATTCTCCTTTCTGAAGCCCATGTCTTCCAGCAGAAACTGGCACACGGTACAGCCCCAGACCCCTCCGGGTACCCCCAACCAGGCTGGCCAGATGGGCCAGCAGTTGTGGCCAGCAGCTCAGTGGGGGCTGGATTCAACGGTGAGTCCCTCTCCTGGCAAGTCCCATAAGGCAGTGGCACACCGTGGGGGAACTTAGAGTCGCCCTTGAGAAATTCCAGAAGAGAGGGAAGGGGCAGCCTGGGTTTGGCCGACCAGGGTTTGGCAGCAGTGAGACAGAACAAGGACGTTCCTTACAGGAACCTGCTGTAGTCCTGGGTCCCATGACCTGGAATACCCTTGGGTTTGCTTTCCCTTCATGCTGTGGCTAGGGGCCCTCACCCAGCTGACTTGTGAGCAGCCTGTGTGTTCTTTCAGCTGCTATGAGGTAAACCTTCGTGGGTGCCTGCTCCAGGACCTCTTGGTGAGCTTCTCACGGCCACCAGGCAGCCGGGAGGAGGAGAGCTTCATCTGTCGTCTTGGAGAGATCCAGGTGTGTATGTGGGAGTTGGACTTGCAGGGAGAAGGGGGTGGATGGGGACCGTCTGGACCCTCTGGGAGGAGGACTGGGTGGAAGAGGGGGTGGATGGAGCACTGAGGAGTAGGTGTGAGGGGGATGTCCTTTATGTACTCCCTGGGCATCCAACCAGGAGAACCTTCTCTCTCCTATCAGGTGGTTGATGCCAACAGCCTTCTGGCCCCTCTGCCCCGGGTGCAGAATGTCACCATTTCACAGCTACGCTGGCTTCCTCTGATCTCTGGGTCTGAGGGCCTCCCTACCCGGCTCCTCCTCAGCTGTACCCTGCACTGGTCCTATCTGCTGCCCCGAGCCCGCTGCTTCCGGATTCACTGCTGGGAACGGACAGGAAGCAGCTCTGCAACAGAGGAATCCCCAGGGACAGAGAAGCCCGAGTTCCTGGGCCTGGCTTTTGCCAACCAGTACCGCGTGGTGGACTTGGCAGTGGAGGCTGCTAGATTTGGGCAGGACGGTCGTGTGGAGTTCCTGGTGGAGCCTGTCCCCAGGGAGGGTTTCCTGGTGCCTCAGGCTGAGTGGGGAAGGGCAGTACTGCTCTACTCGGCCCCTCAGTGAGCCCACTCCAGAGCACAGAACCTCCTTGCTCAAGGCTTGAGGTCTCTCCTTGGCCAGCTTTCCAAGCTTGAGTGGATGGCTGAGGATAGCTGGATCCCCAGGAGACAAGGTCTCCAGGTTCTGGCTGTGATCTCAGGAAGCTCTGGCCCATGGGTACTAGGTGAGTCACCTAGCACCCACATCCTCCTGTAATGCTCTCCGTGGGATGTGGTTCTCAAGGAAGAAGGAGAGAGTTTGAGGTTCCTTCCAGAAAATTCTATAAAGACTGTTTCTCCTAGGCTGAAAAGATGCTTCTGTTGAGAACGGCGGCCATTAATCCCCATAGCTTTGACAATCAGAGGCAAACTGCACTGGTGGCAGTAAGGCTTCTTGAAGACTGAAGCAACAGTCAGGGTAGGAGTGGGAGTCAGGGGTGCTCACAGGGTAGTTGGAGTGGTGCTCCCCAGGACCAGGAGCACCATCAGGTGGCTACTGGCACCACACCCCCACCTGTACAAGATGGGCCAGTCACATTTCGGACTGTCTGGATGGTGGCTCTGGCAGCTGACTGTCCCAGGGAACCCCACGTCCCTCACCTGTGCAGTATAGGCCATTGGCTATGTGAAGGCACAGAGGGTGCCAGCATCTTTTTATGTCATCCAAGAGGCAGGGCTTGAGCCCTGCCTCCCTGCAAGCGGTGGCATCCTTAGCTTTACCGAAGCCCTGTAGATGACACTAGGCTGCACCGGAACTTCCTGCTGCGCGTCTGTGTCTCGGGTGATGCCACCAGCACTTTCCTGCTGCTTCTCCTAGTGTTCAGGACCTCTCACATCTTTTCTGTGTTAAGAATGTGACCCGCTTTTTGTCTGTGGTCTGACCTGTGGCCCTCATGCTGTAGTATGGGGAGAGGCCACAAGATGGCAGAGTGGCCTTTGCCATCTTCTGAGGTATAGGGGTTGGATGGATGGGGCTTCCTCAGATTCCTGAGTGTGAGGCAAGGGAGAGCAGCTCCAGCCTGTATGGGCTGAGCGCTCCTCCCCCCACCCACCATCTTCCCTGCTTCCCTGGGCACCCTGTTCTTCCGGAGTGAAGTGTAAGGGTGAGACTGGGAACATTCTGCCCTGTTTCTCATGTGGTCCTACCAGGGCCTCTGGTAAAGCCTAGGCTACTCCTGTACCCCAGCTCTGGGATGGGGGAGAGGCCCTGGGGCCGTGCTGGCCTTCCTCTGGCTTGTCGTCCAGAATCTGCCCCACCCCACCCCGGGGGCCTTGGCTCTCCCACTCCCAGCCAGGGTTCTGTGTGGCTGGAGTGGAGTCAGTGGGGAGCAGGGCAGTGCTCCTGAATGCTCTCCTTCCCCGTGGCACCGAGTCTGCTTTTAAAAGTGCTGGTTCCTTCAAATATT